>NC_059133.1:43877685-44178822 GCF_020740605.2 Lemur catta | reverse complement strand
TATAAGATACTGCTCAAAGGTAAATATTAAACTTATTAAATCATTTAATAGCAGAATTTTTATTAGAAATTTTATTACTGGTTCATATAAGCAGTTGTTTTTATAATTATGTCTTTTTTCCTATGAAGGAAGAAGTTTCTATTGAAGTTTTAAAGACATACATACAGGTAAACTTTGAGAATCTACAACTTAACTCTTTTTTACCATTTTAACGAAAACAAAAATCAGAATGATTACTATTTTAATTCTCAGTGGTTAGGAAAGTCATCAGACTACATAAGAGATCTTTTAATTTTCATAAGTACAGTTGACCCTTAAACAACAAGGGTGTTGGGGTACCAGTCCACCATGTAACCAAAAATTCATGTATAACTTTTTGATTCCCTGAAAACTTAACTACTAATAGCCTACTGTTGACCGGAAACCTTACTGATAACATAAACAAGTTGATTAACACATATTTTGTATGTTATATGTATTATATATAGTCATCACTCAGTATACTCAGGGGATTGGTTCCAGGACCCCCATGTTTGTCAAACTCTGTGCATACTCCAGTCCTGCAATCAGCCCTGCAGAGCCTGCATGTATATGAAAAATTGGCCTTCCATATACTTGGGTTTTGCCTCTCAAAAATACTATATTTTTCATCTGAATTTAGTTGAAAAAAATCTGCCATATAAGTGGACTGGTGCAGTTCAAACCTGTGTTGTTCAAGGGTCAACTGTGCTGAGTTTTTACAATAAAGTAAGCTAGAGAAAAGAAAATGTTAAGAAAATCATAAGGTAGAGAAGATACATTTACAGTACTGCACTGTATTAATTGGTACTGTAATCTTACATCATCTGTTTATAAGATGAATTATCTGAAATGGTGGCAACTGTAGTTGCAGAGCTCAATCTATGATATCTTTTTCTTATAATGTCATGACTTTGCTTCTTCAGCAAAGCACTTCAGCATCACTAGTGGTACTTTGTATGTGTCCCATGATGTTATGGTATTGTACGAAACACAATGAAAAATATGCAGGACTTGGAGATGATTAAGACCACATGGCCTTTTTTTTTCTTTTAAGACAAGAGTCTTGCTCTGTCGTCTGGGCCAGTGTACAGTGGAGTCATCATAGCTCACTGCAACCTTGAAATCCCAGGCTCAAGCGATCCTCCTGCCTCAGCCTCCCAAGTAGCTGAGACTACAGGAGCATGCCCTTACACCTGGCTAATTTTTCTGTTTTTGTAGAGATAGGGTCTAGCTCTTGCTCAGGTGGTCTGGAACTCCTGGCCTCAAGCAATCCTCCCACTTCCACCTCCCAGAATGCTAGGATTAGAGGCATAAAGCCAAGCCACATGGCGTTTTAGTCAGATACTTGTAACACTCGAGCTCACCCCAGTGGCAATAGGAAGTGTCTAGGAAATTTTTACAGTAGTACAGAGTGTACTACAGTAAGTTTTATTCAGTTATTTAATACTGCATCTTTACATTTATTTACCTTTCTCTTGACTGCAAATGGCACTATATGTTCTGTGTGTACATAGGTTTTGATAAATTTTAACTTTTTATAAAAGATTTTTGTACATTTTATGGTATAAATGATAAAATAGACTAGTATCTACGTATATTTTATGCATTTATGACATACCTAACTTTTTCTTAATTTTTTAGATATTTCTAAGCTGTGTGGTTGGTCTCCAAGGTTTTTCAAATTGTCACAAACCTCCAAAAATTTTTCCAATATATTTATTAAATCCACATAAAAGTGGACCCACGTAGTTCAAACCCATGTTATTCAAGGGTCAACTGTACATTTTTTTGGAATTTAAAATTATTTTGACTAGCAGCTCAAATCCATGTCTGTGTGAACCTCTCCTAAATATGTCTGAAATGTTGAAGTAAACTTTTCATTATTGACATGCTTTGATCTTTTCTGTTTTTTAGCTTTTAATAAGTGAGAAACATACAAATCTCATAGCATTTTATACCTGTCATTTGCCTCAAGACCTAGCTGTTGCCCAGTATGCATTATTTTTGGAAGGCATTACAGAATTTGAAGAGCGCCACCATTGCTTGGAATTGGCAAAAGAAGCAGGTAAAAATGATCGAGAACTTTGTCTATTAGCCTTTGTAGATGCATTTTCATTTGCGATATAGTAACATTTGTCCTTCTGGTTTTAAGTCTTATTTCACATGAGACGAGGAAAAAAAGGAATAAAATTTTCAGTAGAAGTTCTATCTTAAGAGTAAAATAACTTATACTGTAACTCATATAAAATATATTTAAATTTTAGCATTTTCTTTTGTAATGTCTTTCATATTTTACATATCTTTAAAGAATTACTATCCCAAATTTACTAAATCACTGTGACTGTTTAGAGAATATTAGTGTAAATAATTAATCTTTGGTTTTTATCTCTTCAAAAAATTCTTTAGATTTGGATGTCGCAACAATAACAAAAACTGTAGTTGAAAATATTCGAAAGAAAGATAATGGTGAATTTAGTCATCATGATCTGGCCCCAGCCCTAGACACTGGCACTACTGAGGTAATTTGGATGGGAGAGTAGAGGTTGTATAACTCCTAATAATCCCTTATATTGTTCCTTGGTGAACTTCTACCTTAATATTAATAAAAGAAATTCTACACTAGTTTCTTTTTTTTTTTTCTTTTTCACGTTAGACAGATAATGTGCCTATGTCGTAACAAGGTTTGAGGGAGGCATATCTCACACCCAGTCATCACGCTTATGAACTGCAAAAGGATCTACACTAGTTTCTTTGTTTTTTAAGAATATTTGTCAGCCCAGGCCTTTTAAATTATAAAAATTGGCAGCAAATTTAAATTCTTATGTAAGGGATCGCTTGTAGTAGTATTATGTTAAAGAAAGCTTCTTTAATAGAAAAAATATCTTGAGTTTTGGCTTTTTAGCTCATCAGGTTACTTTAGGTGGCTTCTTACCTTTGGAAAGAAATGGAAAGTTATGTTTAAGAAAGAAAACAGTTTTAGCGTAGCACTTAAAGGAATCACATGGTTAAGTTAGTGGGGCATACAATGTATAATTCCAGATTTATAGTCTAGTAAATTTGTTCTGTAGTAGAAAGCTGTTAAATATGAAAATAAGGACAGTTAGATTCTTTCATAATTTTGTTTGACTTGAGAGAAAATGATGTTCACTAGAAGTGCAGATGTAAGTTAATTCTAATATACAGAACATCTTGGAAAAAAACAAAACTGATGTTTTTTATCTCATTTTTTCCCCCTTAAATGAATAGGAGGATCGTTTAAAGATTGATGTAATTGACTGGTTGGTATTTGACCCAGCACAGAGGGCAGAAGCACTGAAACAAGGCAATGCAATAATGAGAAAATTCTTGGGTATGCTATATTTTTATATTCTTTTTTAAAATTTTTGTTCAGATCCATATATTCTTGAATTTTGTTTTGCTTTTTGTTTTTTAAATCCTTCTACTGGGGGGAGAAAACCAACCACTCTTAATCTATCAAACCTATTATTATGAAACAAAACATATTTAACAGTGAATTTTTATTGTCCTAACCAATTTTGCATACAATCTCAAGGCTATCAGACTTTGAAAAATGTAATTGCTTTCTTTAAGACGTATGTAAATGTAACTGTATTTAATGTGTCCTTTTGTATTACTGTCACACTGAGATAGGAAGAAAGCCAATCCATTAGGTAGAAAATCACCAATACCTTTAACAGAAGTACCTTTGGACCTCAAATGGTTACAGCTTACTGTAAAAGTTGTAAGTCAGTGATTTGACTCTTTTAGAAATCATTACACAGAGGACCATTCGTGCTGAAAATTGTGTATCTTTTTTTCACAGCATCAAAAAAGCATGAAGCTGCAAAAGAGGTATTTGTGAAAATTCCTCAGGATTCTATAGCGGAAATCTATAATCAGTGGGAGGAACAAGGAATGGAAAGTCCACTTCCTGCTGAAGATGATAATGCTATCAGAGAACATTTGTGCATTAGAGCTTATTTGGTGAGATTGTAAAGAAAACCACAGATGTGCCTATCTTCGTGATGATTTTTCTGATTTACTCTCAGAGTTTGAACTTTTTCTCCTGAGGTGGTACTGATTGATCTTACCTCCCTTGTGGCTGTAGCTGACTGATCCACAGGGAGATTAAAATCATGGCCTTGTCTTCATTAGCATGATCTCTAATCAGTGCTAACCAGCCAAGATCATCTCATACAGAAGATAGTCTGTGATATCTAGAATTTATGTTTTCATAAGATACTGTTAATGTTTGTCTCAATTGTAATATTTCTGCTTTTGGCAATAACTGAGAAAAGCAAGATATTCTAAATTTGTTATGACTAGAATAACAGCATACTCATTCAAAATTCATTTAATAAATAGTCAAGTGATTACAGTGGGTTAGATGGTAGGGCCAGATTTGTGTATAGCATTCTGTCCTTGCCCTCTAAAAGCTAATAAGCTAGCCAAGAAAAGACAAGTAGGTATGCAAACATCACAGAGTGATAAATGTCAAGATACATACATGATCAGAGTGCTGAGACTGGAGTAGATGCCAGAAAACACACACTATATATATATATACACCTTGCTGGTTTCTCTCACTTGACAAAACATTTATTCATAATATGATTTTTTTGTACAAAAAATATTAAACAGTTTTATTTCTTGATGTGGCAAAATTATTTCTAAGAACCAATCTTAAAAGCTTTGTTGAACAATAAAAGTGAAAACTTTTATTGTTATTTTATTTTTTTTATTTTACATTTTAGGAAGCCCATGAAACCTTTAATGAGTGGTTCAAGCATATGAATTCAGCTCCACAAAAACCTACTTTGATGCCTCAGCCAACTTTTACTGAGAAAGTGGCTCATGAACACAAAGAAAAGAAATATGAAGTAAGTTGAATATGGATCTGGGACTTGCATCTTAAAAATGTATGTTATATATTTAAAGAGGTCATTTATTTAGTAGCTATATTTCTCTTACAACAGGTGACCTTCCTGTTAATGTTCTGCTTTGAAAAAAGCAATCTGTTTAGTCACTGTTCTGTAGAGAATTAACCAAACATGAAAAATACCTTCAGGTGACATTAGCATTCATTTACAAAGTTAACATTTCAGTGTTTTTTAACTACAGTCTGTTGATATTTATTTTTATATTTGGCAAACTGAAACATCAGCTCTTTAAAATGATGTTCCATATGTATATTCCTGTCTGTACTTTATACATACATTATTTATTGGGTTTTCTCCCATTATATGACTGCCTTATGTTTGCTTTGCAGATGGATTATGGTATTTGGAAAGGGCATTTGGATGCCCTAACTGCTGATGTGAAGGAGAAAATGTATAACGTGTTGTTGTTTGTTGATGGAGGGTGGATGGTAGATGTTAGAGAGGTAAGCTGTGTGTGCACTATTTACAGTGAAAATTTAAAAAAAAAGCTGTCTTTTTTTAAATGTTCTGTCTCTAAATAGGAGCATCTACAGATTTTATTTAATCTTTGTAGTTATAACCAGACATCCCACATTAACCTAAGCTGAAAATACTAGCTAGAGAATAGGAATATTTGATTCTTGGGTAAACTATCACTTCACATTTAATGTCTTCACACAGAATACTAAAATCTAATTTTTAAAAATTCTAGACCTAAAAATTTAATTTTAGGTGTAAATAGCTGAGGGAATGGTGATTATCTTCTGTTCTGATTTTTGCTCTAATAGTATTCAATTTCTAACCTTACTCCTTTTGTGCATGTTTTTATTCAAGACAAGTAAGTTTATTAGAAATATAAATTTAGCAGCATTTTATATTCATTTCATACCTATGACCCCTCTACAGTATACTTTATCTTCATGTTTTTCTGCCATAAAATCTTGTCTACCAGATACTGTGATTGAAACCTTGCCTTATTTTATTTTTAATGGACATGATAAGCTTTAGAGAAACCCCTTAGCTTCTCCCTGTTGCATGTTAGTTTTGATTCAGTACTTGACTTTCCTTTTTATAAAGCTCTTCAGCTTAAATTGTTAAAATGATTTCTTGATGTCTGTCTGTAGGATGCTGAAGAAGACCCTGAAAGGACACATCAAATGGTTTTACTGAGAAAGCTTTGTCTGCCAATGTTGTGTTTTCTGCTTCATACAATATTGCATAGTACTGGTCAGTACCAGGAATGCCTGCAATTAGCAGATATGGTATCCTCTGAGCGCCACAAACTGTATCTGGTAAGTTCTAGGGCATTGTAATTTCAAATTTTAGTGATTTGATACTTTCTATCGTAATGTTTAATTTTGTGAATATATGTTTCCATTTTTAGTTGTTCTTGGATTTTCTTGAAGTAATGGTCCAGTTTTAATGTTTGTACTTTTTTTCCAAAATGTGTATATATTTGTAAACAGAAATACATAGAGTGAGTCTGAGTCTGAGAAATAGCCTTGAAGTTTCTGAACCACTCAATTTATTAGCCTCTGGCTGTATATGTTTATTTTTCTTAAGATGGGGGTCTCCGTATCTTTCCCAGGCTGATCTTGAATTCCTGGCCTCAAGCAATCCTCCTACCTCAGCCTCCCAAGTAGCTAGGATTGGAGGCACTTGCATAAATCTTAAAGAGTAATTTCTTCTTCTGTGAAGCTAATCAGATTCATTAGGTGACTGTAAGTTCATAGTCTTCTTTGTTCTTATTAACTTTTTTCTCTTTTTTAAAATCAGGTATTTTCTAAGGAAGAACTAAGGAAATTGCTACAGAAGCTAAGAGAATCCTCTCTAATGCTTTTAGACCAGGGACTTGACCCATTAGGATATGAAATTCAGTCATAAGTTCATCCACTTTGTAATCTCAGTCATTTCCATGATAAATGGAGCTTTTTGTAAGATATACATATTTGTTATCACTGCATTTTTTTCTTTTGCATTGTCCTGGGGGGAAATGTAAAGTTTCAGAACATCATGGTAACATTTTGAAAATTTAATGTATTATATCAGTATTTCCTAAGTGTGTTTATTAATAAAATTGTATAAAAATTAATGTTTTGTTTTCACAAATTCCAAGATTGTCTCTCTGTTGTATAATAAGGAAATTAAATTTTCTATTCTAATTTTTTCACAATCATAAGTAATATCTTAAAATTATAGAGGATAGAAAGTAGATTCATTTTTAAGATAATACATAATTAATTTTAAAATGCTGTAAGAAGATGACTATAACAAGAATGTTTTTAACATATTGTGCTATTTTCTTTATTTTGAAGACATTTCTAGTTTAGCTGTCATTTAGCAAACGTGCTATTAAAATAAGTTGGAGTATGTAAAGACTTAGCATAGTATCTGGCGCACAATAGGCACTGAATACATTGGGGAATACAAATCTAGTTCTTCTAGTAGAGGAAACACCATAAGTATATTTAAAAGATGCCATTAAAAAATAGAAATAATCTGAGCGGGTTATGAATTGCGTTAAGAAAGAAACATCAGTCAGCTTGAAAAGAAAAATCATCCACCCCATTTACATTTACCAGTGATGCTTGATAGGAATATCAGATACCAAAGAAGTATAAGGTGGGTCTCAGCTTCACCCTATGCTGTGACTCTGCAATCCCCTGAATGTGCTGGGGGTCTCACACAAAGTACCAATCTGAAATGCCCCTCAGTCTGTAGTTCTTCATTTCTTATAAAACATTCTCTCTCTACATATATACACACACTGTACACACATATACATATATTGTCTGTATATATACACACACACATACACACACACACACACACACACACATATACATAATGTGTGCATAAATGCATGCATAAACATAATTGTGTCTTTTTTTTGAGGCATAGTCTCGCTCTCTCTCCCGGGCTAGAGTACAATGGTGTCATCATAGCTCACGGCAACCTCAAACTCCTGAGCTCAAGTGATCCTCCTGCCTCAGCTTCCTGGGGAGCTGGGACTGCAGGCACACACCACCACGCCTGGCTAGTTTTTACTATTTTCGTAGAGACGGAGTCTCACTCTTGCTCAGGCTGGTCTGGAACTCTTGAGCTCAAGGGATCCTCCTGCCTCAGCCTACCAGAGTGCTGGGATTACAGGCGTGAGCCACCGCACCCAGCCCAAAGAGAAAATTAAAACAATCAGGCCAGATGAGGTGGTTCACGCCTTTAATCCCAGCACTTTGGGAAGCCAAGGCTGGAGGATCGCTTGAGGCCAGGAGTTCAGACCAGCCTTAGTAGTAGAGCAAAACCTTGTCTCTACAAAAAATAGATGATGATATTGAAAGCACTGATGTAGCTGAAGTCAGCTTTCAGGATGTGCCCAGTAGCCCCTCAAAGGTCCTCATGTCAATTCCCAGCATCCACTCGGCATCACCCACTCTAAGGTTCCCCATGCTGGCTTCCCTAGGTGCCCCAGGGAAAGTGGGTCCTGTCCCTTTAGGCCTACAGTGCCAGAGCAGCCAAGGAAATGGTTCAGTGGAGAGCAGTGACTTGACCAACAACTCATTCTCATTGATGTGATGCCAGGATTAGCAGAACCAAAGTCCAGACACTGTGGGAACCATGTCCTTCCAGGCCCTCTCCCCAGCCAACAGCCAAGCAGAAAGCATCAAGTCAAAGTCTCCTAATGCTAGGGGCAAAGGTGAGACCTCCAATAGCAGCTACACTGAGATGGGAGACTGGAGCGGTCTCCCATCAATATTTATCCAAGCCCAGCCAACCTATGTCAAAGCCGAAGTTCCTAGCACCCATTTTAGGACCCTCAACCATGTCCCAGGGCATGACACCTTTGTTAGTGGCCCAGCCTCCCCGACAGGCCAAGCAACATGGCTGCACATGGTGTGGCAAGAGCTGTTCAGATTCACGAGCAGGCTCACACTGGAAGGGGGCCTTTTGTGTGCAACACGTGGGCACACTTGTACCACCAAAGGCAGCTTGAAGTCCCACTGGTCGGTGCACAGGGCAAACAATACTCAGCATGCCATGGAAGGAAGCCCACCGTTGATAACACCATGGCTGTCTTAGGTACAGATGGAAATCCTGGCCGCTTTGGTGAATGTGGCCCTTGTCATGTGGAACCAGTGCACTGGCATGCTCATGGGTGGTTTGGCTCTGAAGAAAACCAAAGAGATCTCTGTGATCCAGAGCAGCTGTGTTCCCACCCTCCTGGTTTCCCTGGAGACCAACTTCATTGTGAATAATGCCACTGTATTCAAGATGGATGGCTCCCAATCACGAATCAGTGGTGATGTGGAAAAATCAAACGTTATTGACAGTGTTCCCAAACACCAGTTCCTTCACTTCCTTGAAGAAAATAATATGCAATCAGCTAATCTAAAGGGGAATATGCATGGAGGAAGAAGTGTAGAGTGAAATCTCTAGTTTCTGTGCCTTTTTTTTTTTTTTTTTTTTGCTTTTTAAAGAATTCTTCTCTTCTGTTTTCTTTTTTCTTGCTCATATGCAACTGATGTTTACAATTCAGGCAGCCCTACAATGGCAATTGTTGCTATTCTGCTTTGCAAAATCATACCAAAATAAATACAGACCAGAATTTTTTTTTTAAAGTTTAGAAAGAAGCAAGTCTTGAAAGTAGCTTTGTTACTTTCATAAAAATTTTGTATAACCTAGACTATTTTCAAAGACTGTCACCTGTCTATTGAACCACAGTGGAAAAGAAAACTATTTATGGGAGGCTGAGGCAGTAGGATTGCTTGAGCCCAGGAGTTTGAGGTTGCTGTGATCTAGGCTGACGTCATGGCACTCACTCCAACCCGGGCAACAGAGTGAGACTCTGTCTCAAAAAAAAAAAAGAAAGAAAAGAAAACTATTTAGCCCTAATTGGAAAGGAGAGGTACCGTATTCTTCCGTGATAACTGTATGTGGATAAATGGACAAGGACTGCCATCTAGTTAGGAACTTGCTTTATATGCCGCAACCCTGTACCCATCTTTTTTTTTTTTTTTGCTTTGTTGTTTGAATGTACTTTAAAAAAACAACAAAAAATTAAGGTTGTAGAATTACAAAATTCTTTCAACCTTAGAACCTTTAATAGGATGCCTTCCAAAGGACTTATTTTAGTCTTTAGGGAGTCAATGTTTAGGTTGCTGCTTATTTAAATACAGCTCAGTTGGATCCCCAAGAGTGCAAATGTACTCCCCACACTTCCCAGATGCCTTTGTCTTCCTGAAAGCCAGAAGATGTGGGCACCCAAGAGGGAAATCTCAGGTGACTGAATTTAGTTCACCAGTGCCTACTCTATTGAAAAACTGCGTTTTCTTTCTAGAGAAGAAATTTATGGAAGAATGTGTTTCCTATCACAGGTTCACATTAGTATTTTTTAAAATACTAATTTAAAATTTTTTTCTTGGTGCAACTTATGCCACATAATTATGAAAATTTTTTTTCCTGAGCATTGCATGAAGGCTACAAAGTTGGAACGAGCAAATCCTGGGTGTGAACGTTTAAAATTTATTTATTTATTTATGAATAAGATAGGGTTTCATTATGTTACCCAGACTGGCCTAGAACTCCTAGGCTCAAGGGATCCTCCTGCCTCAGCCTTCTGGGTAGCTGGGATACACCGCATCCAGCTACCCCATTTATTTTTAATTTTTGTAGCCATAGTCTCTATTTTTCCATTTTATGACTGTTGAAGTATTCTCAGGCCGTGTTATAAACCTAAGAATTGATGTAGTGGTGGGACCAGCTGGACATTCAAGATGTTTTTGTGAGTCCTTTTTTAAATCCCATTTTGTACACGTAATAACATTGAGCAAATGATGAAATGTTGCTCTAGCAGTTTAATGAGGAAGGAGAAAGACCCTAACTTCCGGACGACGAAGTCCTTTCCCTCTACGTTGAAAGCCCTTATTGCAATGTGCATCAAGACTGTTACCTAACGTTTTGTATGTTCGTCACTGCACCTGACTTTAATATCCAATTTTTTTTTTTTTTGCCAAATTGTGCCTTTCCTTCCGGGTTGTAAGAGAACACAATAACCGTACCTGTTTACATTGCTAGTGGATATTGCTACAGAGAACACACCAATGGCTTTCTCACTGTTGAGCTAATCATGCCTTGTTAACGTATGATCTACGGAGACACCCTTGTAAGCTGCTGTCTGTTGGAAAGCAAAATTTTAATGTTTCTTTCCAAAAATAAAATAAATTAAAAATATGCCTTCAGTAAGTAATGCTTTCCCATTTCTGGCGAGGACTAAATTTGCTCAGCATCCGTCTCATACGTAAAATTGTCCAAGAGCATCTGCACAGCCCACTCCACAAACTTGAGAGAAGCTGCCTAGCATGTCGGGCTAAGTGACACACAAGAAATAATCAAACAATAAGAGACGGGTCCCAGACTGGCCCAGCCAGGTTGAGATGTTAGGTAGCTAAGGGGGTAGCGGGCCCAGAGCATGGGAATCAAGGACGCAGCGTTCCGCGCCCAGGGCCCAACGCGCCTGCGCAAGGCAAAGCAGCCCAGCCCGCTGCTCCGGGGCGGAAGCGAGGGCGCCCCGAGTCACGTGGGCGTGGGCGGAGATGGGGCGGGGCGCGGGACGTGGTGCCGCGTCTTCACAGGCTTAAAGGGCGGGGCGGCGGAGCATGTGTGCGCTGTTGAGGCTGCTGCTCGCCTGGCACCGGATCCGTGCATGCCTGTCTCTGGCCAGACGGTGAGGCTGGCGTCTGCGAGGACGCGGCGGTGCAGCACAAGGGCAGCCCTTGTACTGAGAGGCCGGGCATCCCTCTCGGAGGCTGGACAGCCCCGGCTCCGCGGGGGTCGCAGCTCGGCAGGCAGCGGGGATCATGGCATCTCTGGCGGACCGAGTGCGGGGCAACGGGCGAATAGCCGCTGGGCTCCTGTTCAACCTGCTGGTGTCCATCTGCATCGTCTTCCTTAACAAATGGATCTATGTGCATCACGGCTTCCCCAATATGAGCCTGACCCTGGTGCATTTCGTGGTCACCTGGCTGGGCTTGTACATCTGCCAGAAACTGGATATCTTTGCCCCCAAAAGTCTGCCTCCCTCCAAGCTCCTCCTTCTGGCCCTCAGCTTCTGCGGCTTTGTGGTCTTCACCAACCTTTCTCTGCAGAACAACACCATAGGCACCTATCAGCTGGCCAAGGCCATGACCACGCCGGTGATCATAGCCATCCAGACCTTCTGCTACCAGAAAACCTTCTCCACCAGAATACAGCTCACGCTGGTGAGTAGCCTGGGCTTCCCGAGGCGCTCCTCTAACGACTCACCTCCTGGACCGCCTTTCTCCCCGGGAAATTTGAATGCTCGTTAACCCTGCGCCACCCTCTTCCCCGTCGTCTTGAAATCCACAGATGAGTCATCTGTGAGCTTGTGAACGTTGAGCTTTTGGGGGGAGGGGGGAAAAAGCCATCTTGGCATTCTATTGGGCTCTTAGCCCAGAAGAGCGTGGTTGTGAGAGTCTTATTAATAACTACCGTTTGATGGAAATCTTTAAATGCTGTGATTGATAAGAAAAGAAAGCTTTCTGTAGTGGTGCAGTCCAGTATATCAGAATAGCTGCAGAAGCTCAAACTGAAAAACAGCCCTCCTCCACCAGGGGAATCGAACCGTGTATGATTAACGAAAGGTTTAGCATAAAATATGTCTCAGAGTATGTGTGCAGCGACATACTGCAGAGATGTCTGCATACAATAAAAGGAGACAAAAAAATTTAACACTTAGTAACTTATAATGTTTAAGATCTTTATGCTTTTATTGTGTGTTTATGCTTATATATTGTTTAGACACTAGTTTTGAGGTCCATTTACTCATCTGTGTGTGGATGTGGTATTTTCTTGCAAAATGCATTTACCACAAATTTACAAAAGAATTAAATGTGAACATCTATGTAGAGTTATCATATTTCACGTTTAGGAAATAGGATGAAAATTAGTTTTCTAAAATGAAAAAAGAAAACATTTATACAGGTTCATTGTTTCTCAGTTATGTGTTTATGATTAGCCTTGTAAGACGCGCTAAAAGGAATACTAAATTTATGTCTCTTGAATTTAATCTGAACAACATTTACCTCTTTTTCTTTACAGATTCCTATAACTTTAGGTGTAATCCTAAATTCTTATTACGATGTGAAGTTTAATTTCCTTGGAATGGTGTTTGCTGCTCTTGGTGTTTTAGTTACATCCCTTTATCAAGTGGTTGGTAATTTTTTTTTCTTTATGTGCCTTTTTAGCAGATTTCATAAATTTTGAAGCTGTATCCCAAGGTTTAGAAAATACAGTATAGAGACAATAGACTGTTGGGAAGAAAGCATAATTGCATAAACTGTCTGACTCAAGGTGAAGAGAAGAAAAGAGACAGAGAAACTTGGGGTGTATGATGCTCTCCAAATCCTGTTTGTAAGTGTGTAATACCCATGCTTAACAGTCTGAGTCTGGGGTGAGGGTACATTATTTGCTGGGGAGCCTTTACAAAATGAGTAGTAAGACTCTTTACTTCCTAAGTTTATTGGTTATATTTATCCTTTACTCTTTAATTATAGCACTGCTGTGAACGAATGAGTACATTTCCAGAAATTTGAACAGGAAAGGAAACTTCCAGATTTGTAGATTTTTTTTTTTTTGCCTCAAAATACACTGCTGTTACAACTTATATTGGCTTTTAATAATTTGTCAATATCAGTAGAGTAATTTATACCAATGGGTATTTCACTTCCTGTGCAAGCACAGTGCCTTGCCTATAGCAGGCATACATTAAAAATTTGTTCATGGATTCACTTCATTACCATAAAATCCCAACAGATATGTTTTTTGTTTCTTATATAGTGGAAAAAAAAGAACTTGGTGTAGGGTACAGTGAAACAGTATTCTCTCTATACTGGAAACCTTGGTCTGGAAATTCTGGGTGTGCCTGCATGGGGAATCAGCCAAAATGTGTAACCAATTTTACTTTTTTCACAAACATCCAGTGGTTATAAACTAAGGCATTCTTGTTGGGAATGTAGGAATTCAGGAATACAGCATCTTAAACTTTCTGGCAGGTGATCATGTCAGAAAGATTCTTACGAAAAACTACTGTAAATACATTTTTTAGTGGCAGAAAAGCAGTTTAAATGAAAGAAGAAAGCGGCATAAGAGGGTGGAGCACCTCAGTCTTGTTAATTGCCACCATAATATTGTGTCTTTTACTACAGAGTAATCAGAGGAAGCTCAACTTTGTGTTTTAAAAAAATTATATTTGGGTCCACTTCAGTGTGTTTAAATTTTATTACTAGATAAAGTAAGCGAACATTCCTATTTATATTTTTGGTTAAATGCACTTTTTTGCCTAGTGTGGGTTAAACATTAAATATAGCAAGAAATTTTATTACTTGAACATTAGAATTTTTTGTACTTCTACATAATTTCAATTCAGAGTATTCACTGTCCATGTCAGTATGACTATTTTTGTTCATTTAAGTCTCAAATTGCTATGGATTAGAATCAAAGGATTCTATATCCCTAGGCTAGTTATTTGAAGTAAGATTGACCAAAGAATGATTATAGACTAACTAATGGACACAGTTTCCATTATCAGTAAATGGTAAAAGTACTATTGCAAAGTAAGTGTATTCCCCAAGAAATTCCTCTGAAAGAAAGTTGTATCTGTCCATAGTATCTGGGTGTAATTTCTAAATTTTTCTTATACTGCTGGGGACATTAAAAGGAGTTAAAAGTTGAGTGATCAGTTATTAGCTTTAGTTGTGGCAAGATGGTTGAGTCATTCATTCAACAGACGTCTTTTTGCTTCATGCTCACCGTTGAGAATACAGAGATGAAAAGCAGCTAAGATCCAACATTGTAAAAGCATATATAGACGGCTAGTCACAGTAGTATACGTACCTCAGGGTATGAGAAAAAGTTCTGAGGAACACCAATGAGGAAGTGGCAGCTCTGTAAGACAGGTGGCAAGGTAAGAGTTTAGGGGAAAGTTAATTTAAATTGAAGGACGCACAGGAATTCCCTCAGCAGTGAAATATTGCAGGTCTTTCCTTGTGTTATGTGTGAAAATATGGAGCATTTTGGAGAACTCGATTTGTCTGATGAGGCTAGACTGTAGGTGCATGGTGGCTACACAAGGCTGAGGAGTGGGTGAGACCAGATGGCAGAGTCTTGAATGTCTTGCTAAGGAAGTGTGTTTTTATCCTGCAGGCACCAGGAAAGGAGTTCACATAGGAGAAAGACTTGATCATTCCCTGTGGTTAAGAAAAAGAACTGGTAGCAGTGAAGGGGGGGTACCAGCGAGAAGAAAGGGCAAGGCAGAGCAGTCAGGAGCCCATCTGAGCTTCAAGGGGAAGGGGGAAGGGCCTGGGCTAGGGCTGTGGGCGTGGATGGGGAAAGGGGAAAAGACATTCCGGAGACCTTTTGGGGGAGCAATCAGTGGGGCCTGACTGAATGTGAGAGTGAGGAAAGTAAGGAGTCTGATCCTTGGTGGAGATTGTATCATTCATTATTGGAGTGACACAAGAGGAGCTTATTCGTGGAAGGAAGACATGACCTTGATTTTAAACAAGTTCCTGCAGATTATCTAAGTGAAGATGGCCAGGAAGCTGTTGAAAATGTGACATTAAGAATGCTCAGGGAAGTAGGTCAGAGCTTCACATGCCGGCAGATAGTAAAAGAGGTCAGTCAGGGAGATTAAAGAGGAAGGCAGACAGACATCTACCCTAACAGTCAGTGAAGGAGTGCAAACCAGAAGGCAGTTCTTCCAAGAGAAATTCGCAGATTGTGCAGAGAAGTCCAGCAGGAAGAGGGCCACGTGGAAAACCCTTTGGTTGTGGCCATTGGAGGTAATGGTGCCTTCAGGAGAGCATTAGAGGGGGGGCGGGCAGGAGGGGACAGCTGAGACCCGGGAGTCCCCTCCGTGCCAGGCAGTTCTGCGGCAGAGGCACACAGCAGCCTACAGGAGAGGAGGGCCAAGCACACGCTCTCTGCACCCTTGTTGCATGCTGCCGTGCCCCTCGAGTAGGCAGCAGAAGAATCAATTATTTGTCCTTCATATTCACAGAAGACTCTTAGTTATGGCTGGCAGGAGTGTGGTTCAGATTTCCTGCTCTTCTATTTTTGTCTTGGTGAATTTCTATAGACTTAAGAGTTTACGTAACAGGATACCCAGACCTACAGGAACAAGAGGCATGTAGAAGTGAGTCAAAAGCCTGGCTGTTCTTGCCAGATCTTATTCAAACAGCCCTACTAAGGTTTCCCCAAAATCTCCTTTTTAGTCATATTTATGAAGCATCTTGAGGATTCTTGGGTCATGAGGTTTTGAGATGTTGTTTCTACTGAATGGTACAGTATTTTAGGGTTTGTGATTATCTAACATATTTAGGTGTATTTGGTGGGGGATGGGGAATACTACCCACAGAAAATCATCCATAGAGAGGAAAATTTCTTCTGCCATTGGTTGGGTTTTCTAAAGAACTGAAAAAACCATGTGGCATTCAAGCCACACACCTTGGCAGCCACCTGGGATAACTGTTCTGGTCAGTCTGTCAGTCTCTAAACTGCCCTGTCATTGTCCTAACCTGTGGCCCCTGGCCCGCCCTACATCTTCCTTTTGGGGGGGGGGGGGCATTTTTAGAGAGAAATGAAATCCCACACTGCATCTGTATTCCTACTTATCACCTAAATTTCCATTTCTGTTTTATTTTCCCAAGATCTCTGATGCTCGTGGGCCCCATACACATTTACTTTTCCCTATTTCCCTCAGGGAGGAGGGAAAAGGGAATTTTTCTTCCCCTTTCTAAGGAATTGAGAAGAAAATAGATTAATCAGAAATTGAATTTATAGAGCTCCTTTCAGCCAAGGTGCTTAAAAATGCGTTCATGTAGCTTACTGATCTTTGAAATCCTGTAGAATAATTAGGCGTTTGCTCTTCCCGTAGCCTGCACCCCACATTCCTATCTTTGTGGCTAGAGTTGCATCTTTGATTAAGTGATTTTATTTCTTTTGTTCCTGGCTTGTTTCATCTCGTGATTTTCAGTGGGTAGGAGCCAAACAGCATGAATTGCAAGTGAATTCAATGCAGCTGCTGTACTACCAGGCCCCGATGTCATCTGCCATGTTACTGGTCACTGTGCCCTTCTTTGAGCCAATGTTTGGAGAAGGAGGAATATTTGGTCCCTGGTCAGTTTCTGCTTTGGTAAGTTCTGATTGTTTTGGTGTCTAAGAAACAGTGTAATAATAATTCCTCCACTATTAATGCAATTTTAAATTTTCAGAGCACTATCTCAGATTTATTTTCACATTTAATCTTCATAATCTGGGAAGGGAAGAAGGCCTCTCTCTACGCATGGAAAAAGCCCATGCATGGAGTTCCCCTCCCTTCCAACATTGCAACAACAATAACAACAAAACAGCCATGACATGTGGGCGGAGTCAGACAATGCTGTGTGCGAAGTAAACTACCTCAAGGTACGAAGTTACCTCAGCATTTTTTAAAATAAATAAAAAAAAAAATCTTCATAATCACCCTTTAAGGAAAACAAGGTAAGGAATGTTTTTCAGATGAAGAAACTGAGGCACAGAAAGGTGAAAGGACCTGCATGGGGTGGGACAGCTAGTCAATGGCAAAACCAGAACTAACAGTTCAGGTCTTCTGATGCCCACTTACTGTTCTGACCGTGCCAAGCTATAGCCCATGAATAATTTGGACATTTTCTTTTAATTTTCTTTACAGTGAAAATGTAGTTTTATTGGCTTTTAAAATATATATGTAAATAGTATATGTCCATTATATAGATTTTGAACATAAATAGAAATAGAAAGAAAGTGAAAGGCCCCTGGAATCCTACCATACTAAGAAGATCACCTTTACCAATTTGGTGATGATCTTTTTATGGATCTCTTGTATATTAGGTCATTAAATATGAAATGTCTGATTTCAAATCAAAGGTTTAGTTTATTATCTCTCAAATAAGAAGCAATACAATTAATCAAAGTATCTGCCTAAACTATCAACACAGTTTTGTAATCTTAACAGTAGCTTGCTTATGCCAGCAGCAAAGAAGCCTGGAGAATGAGTGGTGATGAAATCGCAAAAGGTGTTTTCCACAGCTTGTCGAGAATTGATTATTTTTCCTTGCTAGAAGTGGTCTAGGCTGGGTGCGGTGGCTCACGCCTGTAATCCTAGCACTCTGGGAGGCCGAGGTGGGAGGATTGCTCGAGGTCAGGAGTTCGAGACCAGCCTGAGCAAGGGCAAGACCCCGTCTTTACTAAAAATAGAAAGAAATGACCTGGACAGCTAAAAATATATATAGAAAAAAATTAGCCAGGCATGGTGGCACATACCTGTAGTCCCAGCTACTCGGGAGGCTGAGGCAGAAGGATTGCTTGAGCCCAGGAGTTTGAGGTTGCTGTGAGCTAGGCTGACGCCATGGCAGTCTAGCCCAGGTAACAGAGTGAGACTCTATCTCAAAAAAAAAAAAAAAAGAACAAAGAAAAAACATAAGCAAAATAAAAAAAAGAGGAAGGCAGCAGAAAGGACATAATAAAGTTAAAGAAGCTAACAGGCTGAGGCCATTTAGTTTAAGGGAAAGTCACCTTCATTCCTTAATGTCCCTAGGGGGCATCCTTGACTCAGAGCATGTAGTGTTTTAAAGGATGTGCCAAGTCATCAAGAAGTAGGTAACATTCTGTGAATTCAATAAAATTAAAAATGATAAATTTTAGATATATTTCTAGAAACAGTTTTAAAAGTTTTTAAGGAGCAAGTTTCTCTCGGTTGAATATTTAACAGACCTCACAATTGTAAATCAGATGAGGTGTAACTGTATTTACCTAAACAGGACACAGATTGAACTGCTTTGGTCCTTTTATTGACTGTACTGATTTGAAATCTGATAAAACCTACATGGGACAGAAAGGATCTTTAAATATGACATGTTTTCTTTGGTGCTTAAACTTATTAATAATTTAAATCATGACTAGTGTTTTATCTAAATTCTCTTCAGAAATAGAATATGATTTTGCAACTTTTTGAATAAAATTATGGGATAGGTTTAAATGAGTATGACCCATTTGTCCCCTGTCCTTAGCCAGGTTGGTTTATTCCTTGTGCCATAAACACACCTTGTTCCTTTCCTGCCTCCACGCTTTGACCTGTGTTCCCTCTGCCTGGAACCCTACCCCACTTCTTTCTTTAATCTGTACATACTTTTGAGATCCAAAGACTTTTCTATTTCAGCCCACAGTGATCTCTTCTGCCTTGAGATTTGTATGGAACCTGTTGTCTGTTTGCCTGGTTTTTTTGTTTTTTTGTTTGAGACAGAGTCTCGCTCTGTTGCCCAGGCTAGAGTGCCATGGTGTCAGCCTAGCTCACAGTAACCTCAAACTCCTGGGCTCAAGCAATCCTACTGCCTCAGCCTCCCAAGTAGCTGGGACTACAGGCATGCGCCACCATGCCTGGCTAGTTTTTTCTATATATATTTTTAGTTGTCCAGCTAATTTCTTTCTATTTTTTTAGTAGAGATGGGGTCTCACTCTTCTTCAGGCTGGTCTCGAACTCCTGAGCTCAAAGGATCTGCCTGCCTCGGCCTCCCAGAGAGTTAGGATTACAGGCGTGAGCCACGGCACCTGGCCTGTTTGCCTGTTAATGATGTAGAACTAAAGACTCAGTTTATTCCACTGCCTGAGCTGTAAATCTCGTATTGCACACTGCCTTTCATGTGAGTGAGAGGTAGCCTAGCAGAGTGGGCTAAGAGCAGGAGCTCCAAAACCAGACTGCCTGGGCTTAAATCTCAGCGCCCGCCAGTTACTAGCTGTGTGATCTTGGGCAAATTACTTTACCTCTCTATGCTCTCTTTCTTCATCTGTTAAAAAGGAATAATATTTAATATTTTTACACTTACTGTGTGGGTGTTTTTGTGAGGATTAAATGAGTCAATACATGTAAAACATTTAGAACAGTTCCTGGCATACTGTAAGTGTTGTGTAAGGGAAAGCTATGATTACCATGACTTTTATTATGTCCTAAGCTCTTTGAGGACAGGAGTATTGTATTCCTCACAAGGCCTGGCCTAATTTTGTAGACATGCAATAAATGTTTATTAATTTAATTTAAATAAGAATAAAAATGAGCAATTCAATAGAAAAAGATAAGGAAGGATATATGCCAAGATGTTAACATGTGGGTGGGTGGATGGGATTTTAAGAACTCCTTATATTCTTTTTGCTTATCTTTATTTTCTGATTTTTTTTATAATGTGTATGTATTTTATAATAAACAAATACAAAATATTTTTCCTTAGAGAAATAAGAAAATTCACATTCAGAGAAAGGATATTATTGCAGAATTTTCCATTATTCTTGTGGACAGAATTATATTTCTGAACACTGTTTATTCCACTTTTTTACCTTCAATTTGTGCTATCTCCCAAATTGACTCTATTTCTAATCTTATTTTTAATGGTTGATATTTGAGTTTTTTTTTAAACTTCCTAATGAAATTTACTTGATGATAATGATTGCGGTGCTTTGCATTAATGATTCTTTTGGTTTATTTGTAGCTTATGGTGCTGCTATCTGGAGTAATAGCTTTTATGGTGAACTTATCAATTTATTGGATCATTGGGAACACTTCACCCGTCACGTATCCTTTTCATAATAACTTATAAATGCATTGTCTTATATTTTCCAAAACTGTCACACTCATTAATGACCTTAATGGAATCTCATACTAACTATTGCATGGCCTAAATTAAGTGAGACGGGTTATTTTTAGTCTCTTACTGTATCTGTCCGCACTAGAGTCCATAGAATTTTAAAGAAATATAAACTGAGCAAATGGGTTAGATTTCTGTATTATGAATGGTTTTGAATTTTCTTAAGTAAAAGGCGGCCTCTTCCCTTATAAAAATTAACTTACAGTACCATTCCTTACATATTGTGAGATTAAATATTTATTGAGTAAATAGTGAGGTGGAGGTTTGAGTTTTCAGTCAGTCTTCAGGTATTTATAGTAACAAAGTAGAGGTGTGGTTAATCCAAATAACAAAAGATAATTTCAGACCACTGGCATCTGACTTTGGAGTTTGTCTTTGGACTTATTTGGATGTGGGTGTGCCTGTTTTTCTCAATATTATTTCAAATCACGAAATGAAATCATATGTTGAAGATCAAGTTGAATTGCCATTTTTACCATTCTGCTTGTCTGTTTCTCTTCGTATTTCTCTCTGCCCCTACCCTTAGGCAAATGCAAAGAATGAATTTCCCCAAATGAGAGAGGTAGCTCAGTAACATTTTCTCATAGAGTGCTAACTTATATAAATGAGTGAATACTGAGATGTCAGCAAAGTAAATAAGTAGCATATTTGCCAACTATCAAATAACAATGATATTTAATATTTTTTAAAGCCATTACTTAATAAATATTTATATTGTGCCACATACTATTAGAAACATTTTGTATTAGTCCATTTAATTCTCACAGTAGCTCTGTGAGGTAAAGTTGTATCATTTTATTTTACAGAAGAGTAAACGGAGGTACAGAGAGGTAAAATATTAATAACTGACTTAAGGCCACACACAGATGAGAAGTGGGGTGTCCACATTTGAACCCATGTAGTCTGGTCGCAGAACGTGTGCATCATGCTGCCAAATCAAGGCATCCAAGTATGTGCCCTGATTAAAAACATTCATTCATCCAACAAATATTTATTTAATACCCACTCATTGACTTAAAAATATTTATATAGTGACTATAAAATATTTATATGTCAGGCATTGGGGATACAGTAGTGAACCAAATAGACAAAAATCTTTGCCCTCACAGGCTTAAATTCTGGTGAGGAAGATAGACTATACAGAAGGAAACTTTTAAAATATTTATATGCAGCGTTGAGTAGTGGTAAATGCCAAGGAGAAAAAATAAAGCAGGAAAGAGAATGTGAAATGTTGGGGACGGAGTTGAGATTTTAGGTAAAACAGTCAGGGAGGCCTCAACAGGAGGGTGACTTTTGAGCGAAGACTGAAGGAAATGAGGCTGCTCTGTGCAGGTGAGAGGGAAGGATGTTCCAGGCGGAGGCAACAGCAGTGAGAGGCCCTAAGGAGCAACAGGGAAGCCCGTGTGGTCGGAGCAGGATGAGCAAAGGAAGGAATGTAGCAGACCCAGAGGTAACAAGGAACGGGGTTGAGTAGCTTTTACATAAGGACTGCTGTGCTGAGTGAGATGGGAAGCTGTTGGAGTTTTGAGCAGAGAAGTGATATGCTTTTACTTACATTCTAGCGGAAACACTCAGAGCTTGGCTGTGTTGAGAATCAACTAAAGCAGGATTCTCAGCCTCAGTGCTGTTGACCTTTTGGGCCAGGCAGCTCTTTGCGGAGGCCTGTCCAGCACACTGTAGGATGTTTAGCAGCGTGCCTGGCCTCCACCACTAGGTGCCAGTGCATACCCTTTCCCCAATTGTGGCAATGAAAGATGTCTCCAGACATTGCCTACATGACAAAATCACCCATGGTTTGAGAACCCCTGGACGAAAAGGTGCATGGGAGACTGTTGGGAGGCCATGGAAACATTCTGATTTAGGAATAATGGTAGCAGTGGGTATAGTGAGAGGGGAATGGATTCTGGATATATTTCCAAGTAGAGCCAACAGGTTTTGCTGATCAGTTGGATGTGGAAAGTAAGAGAGAAAACTAAGTTGACTCTGTTACATGGTTTTGACCTGAGCAAAAACCTGATGAATGGAGTTGCCACCAATTGACCTAGGACATCCCAGAGGAGGTTTGGGGGTGGGAGGAAGACCAGGTGCTCAGTTTTGGGTAAGTGTGAGGATTCAGGGGTGAGGTCTCTGCTAGAGATATTCTAGAGAACCAGCAGTGTGTAGATGTCATTTAAAGTGGTGAGACTGATTGAGATTACCAAGCAAACAAGTAGAAGAAGAAAAGATGTCCAAAGATTGAGTCCCGAGTGACTTCAGTGTTTGGAGTTCAGAGAAATGAGAGGGGCCGGGTGGAAAAGGTGGAGGAGCAGCAGAGAGAAGTAGGAGAAGGGGAGTGGTGTAGACTCCAGTTGAGGAGGGAGGGCTGAGCAGCTGTGTTAGGTGCACTGACAGGGCCAGTATGGGAGACTGGTAGCTGGTGAAGGGGACTAGTGAGGCAGAGGACACTGGTGGTCTGATGAGAACATTCAGGGGGCGGGGAGGCGACAGCCTGCCTGGAACAGAGTAAGAACTGGAGAGAGGAGTTGGAAATACCATGTATAGACTGTTCTTTTTTTTTTTTTTTAATTTATAAAAGGGTTTAATTTAAAAATTCATGAAGAGTTTCTTTAAAATTACCATCCCTCTAGTATAAATATCTGTAAAAGATCATGAACTACATGGACTCCAACTCTACTACTTAATAACTCTGTGTTCTGAGGCAAGTTACTTAAACTCCCTGAGCCTCTATAATTGTAAAATAGGAAGAGCGGGACTGCAGTGAAGGCAAATGCGATGCTTAAATAAGACGGTGTCACGTAAAGCGTCTCTCACGGTGGCTGGCATGTACTTGGTGCCTAGTATTAGGCCCTCTCGCTTTCCCTCTCCTCCCTCCTGAACTTGAGTGTACTGGATGTGTTCAGTCAGCTCTCTGGTGCCTCACATATATCATCTCATTTGGCAAGGAGAGTTTACTAGAAATGCCACTCTAAAACATAATCATAGATTGCTGAACAAAATACCTTCTCTGGACCTTGTTCTGAGTGTCTTTCCTTTTATATTATAGCCCTTTTCTCCTTGGAGAGGTCAACGGGAAGAGTTCAGGCAGTTTTGCGTCCCTGACTCATCACTAACACCTACCTGAAGAATCTAGGATTGTCCCAGCACTTCACTGAAGTTGCTGTGCTTTACGTGGAGTGGGCTGTGTCGCGTGCAGTTCTTTGCAGCCACAGGGAGCCTTTGCTCTGTGTGTATGTGTTGTGTGTGTGTAAATATAACTATCTTGTTATTCCTTTTTATCCTTATCCAAAAACCTCAGCTATAACATGTTTGGACACTTCAAGTTCTGCATTACTTTATTTGGAGGATACGTCTTATTTAAGGATCCACTGTCCATTAATCAGGGTCTTGGCATTTTATGTACATTATTTGGCATTCTCGCCTATACCCACTTTAAACTTAGTGAACAGGAAGGTGGCAAGAGTAAACTCGTACAACGTCCTTAATTCAGTTTTTGTGGAGAAGAGAATGTTGCCTCAAGGAGATAAAAAGTGTTGTTGTGTGTACAAGTTATTTTCAAAAAAATTATAGTGTGAAATTCATTGAATGATTTTCAAGAAGTAACAAAAAGGAAATTTTATTCATAAAATGACTTAAGTCCTCTTTTTTTTTAGATCTTAATTCTCTAAACCAAATGGTTTGTGCTTCTTTACAAAGATGATTATATGAAGTATATAGGATAGTTTGGTTATACCAAGCACATGAAAATTAAAGTTCTGTGATAATGACAAAGGAATTACTGTTATTGTGCTACAAATGTGTTGTGGTTCTCAGTGTTCGTTCTCTTCTAAGGAAGGACACACAGGACCTATTTGCTAGTAGTTGGTTTCTCAATGTGAGATTTGTTATAATTTTGGTCAGACTGTTCAAATCAATTTAAATCTAGCATTTCTATTTTAATTGGTTTAGTTTAACTTCCTGATTATTTATAGAAATGAAATATCATTTATAAAGTATAATAGAGAAGATGACCATAAGACCAAATCCAATTCTAAAAGCACTATTTTTCTAGCAGAAAGTTGATGTAAGAAGTTGTATATTATCCAGAAAAACTACGATTTTTATGGGTCTTCTCTCGTTTTTTAGCTTTCAGTGAACTGTAGAAACCATGCGGAGTTAAAAAACAAAATGTTTTTTGGCTCAAAAGCCGTGATTAAATGGCTCAAAGAAAGGATAATAGATGGAATTGAACAGATTTATTGGCCCGGTAACTGTTTGCCCGGCCATTTTGAGCATTTCATATTGATAATTTCTTAATACCCCTCCCTGCTACCACTCCCTAGCCCTGCATTTGAGGCATCCACGGAGCTTTCTGAACACTAGGCAGAAACTTGGTGAAAATATGAGGAAAGATTTGAAAGAGAAGTAGAAAAATGATTAACTAGTTCCATGAGTTTTTACAGTGATCATTTTTAAAAATTGGGGTATTTAGAGGAAATCCATGATTTCCACTTAAGGAAATAATAGTGCCACATATTTAATTGCAAAATATATTTCTGCCTTCTACCTTTTTGACAATTGACTATTAAAAACAGTTCTTGATCATCTCATATAATACATTGAGAAATCATTCCTCTTGTAATAAATAATACTTTTTCTAAATGTTGAGAAAACTCTTAAGTAAACAAAGAGCCACATATACAAAATACGCCTTTCAGTAAGATGGTAAATTTTATGTTATATGGTTTTTACCACAGTAAAGCACATACACGCTAACCCCCCTTTTGGGTTTTTTAGGATTTTTTTCCTAGACTGTTAGAAGTGAGAAGCCTCACTGAAACTCTATTTTGAAGAATTTCAACTTGTCACTCAATCTATTGTGTGATTAGTGTATGTGGTTTCCCGTTTTTGTTTTAAGTATTCTTTGGTTCTTCTCGGTATATTTTATTGTGCTAAAAGGTAACAAAGCATTTGTTTTTGCCGGATAAGCCTCGAGTATTATGTTTGTCTAAGAAACATTTTCTGTGTATGTTTAAATTAACATAATTATTTCTCAAAAGCTGGAGCAAAGTGTTTCAGCACCGTGAGGATTATTTGATTTCTGTGCACTGAGAGCAGCTGAGTTGATCTGTGCCACGTACAAATTCTTAACTGTAAATAAAACTTGGGGAGGGAGTTGTAAAAAATGTGTCAATAGGAATGCAGTAAGATGGCTGCAGCAAGACAGGGTAGGGGCACATGTATAATAATGAATAAAATATGTATTGCTAGAATTAGAGTCTGATAAACTTTTTTTGCCCTGAAGACAATCATCTCATTGAAAAGAAAATTCCTGAGGGGAAAGTGTGCCAGATAACCGGGACCAAACAGAGACAAACCAGATGCAGTGCTTTCGCAGAAAACATTCTGTCCTTTTGTTATCAATGTAACTGGACTTGTTTTTTATCCTATGTTAAATGACTGAACTTCAGTTTTTACCTGTTAAAAATAAAGACAACCTCTTTTTACTTTTGTATTGCACATTTGAGCCAGTGGAAGAAGAGTGGCATCTGTGTGTGTGCACGCCAGCACTGGCCTCGTTAGCTCCCAGAATGCCATCTCCCTTTTAAAATAACATAAAGGAGAAATCTTTGTGAAATGAAGCAAGCTTTTTCCTGTTTTATTTTTTAAAATACTTTTTAAACGTTGGTATTATTAAACTGTTAATGTCTTCTCTTTTTAAAAACTTATTTCAAAGAGCAGCATTAATCTAGCATTCCATATTCTCTCCATCAATAAATAGTTATTAGGTGAATGAGTATGCAGAATGGCCAAAGGTGAAAGTCTGATTAAAAGAATGGAGTGCATTGTTTTTTGAGTCTGTTGAAAAATAAAGAATGGAGACCAGATTTATTAGATATATTCTGTTTTGTATGTTTTCAAAATTAAACTGGATTATACCTGCTAACATCAGGGATACAATGATAATTGCATTCACTCAAAGATTTACTGAGCATATACTATGTGCTAGGCACTGTGGATATACAGTCCTATGTTCCCTATGATGCTAAGGAACACATTAGCAGAAAAGATAGGACTTAGTAAACAAAAACAAAGTGAGTTTATTGTTACAAATTCAGATAAATGCTAAAGGGAACGTGGTTCTTTGCCAGCATATAACAAAAGAATCTAGCCTAGGCTTGGCAGTTGGGGATGATGTCCATGAAGAAAAATTGAGCTGAAATCTGATAGATATATAGAAGTTACCTATGCAAACGAAGGGTATTGCATTCTGGAAAGGGTATAGCACATACACAGCCCCACTGATTGGAGAAATCATGATGACTTTAAAGAATTGCAAAAAGGATGGAGTCTAGGGACTAAATTTGGGGATGGGGAGACATGGTGTGACATGAGCCTGAAAAGGTAGGCAGCCCTCAGACCATGGAACACCTGTAGGCTATCCTGGGCATCTTTAAAGTAAGGTGGAGTGTTGTGAATGCTGTCACAGTCAACCCCTTCATTTTGAAATTAATGGAGGAGAACCAGAGCCGTGCAGGGAGACCAGTTGGGAGACAACTGTAGTGAGAGGTCGCGGTAGCTTAAAAAGTGGTGGGGTGAGGTAAGTGGATATATTCAAGGCAATTTAGTAGGTGGAATGAGCCGAACTGGAGATGGATTAGAAATGGAGGGCACGGGAAGGGGTGAAGTGAAAAATCACACTTGGGGATCTGATTTGCACAGCTTGATGGAGAACGGTGCCATTCTCTGAGAGGAAACACAAGACTGGGTTAGGAGTAGGATGAAGCAGAGGAAGATTATGGGTACATACAAGGCCATCTTGCTATTGAGACAGCCAATTGATGTTAAGCTAGAGAGGTCTAGAACTCAGGAAATTTTTGTTGGAGTGGAGATAAAACTTGGGAGTTATTGGAGTATGCCTGATGAGGATAAAAACAGACCAACATAAGCTTGCTGAAGAAGACAGCATGAAATAAAAAGACAGTCTACAACTGAACCTCAAGGAACTCTAGCATGTGATAATAGAGGATGACAATTTTGCAAAGGAAACCAAGAAGGAACAAAGAGATGGGAGGAAAACAGGGACAATAATAGAATAGGAGAGAGAGTAGTGAAATATGACAATATTGCTGAGAAGTCAAGTTAGACATGGATAGAAAAATAACCATTGGATTTATTGAGAGAGATGTTGACTAAGTAAGGCTGTTTTCAGCAGAAAGAGGCAAAAAAGAGGTTAGAGTGGGCTGACAAGCCAGTGCGTGAGAGGTAAGGATATGAAATCCAAGACTGTAGACAATTCTGTTGCATTGAACTATGCTTGACGTGACCTGGGGCTTTTTTGTCTGAGTCAAAAGATTTTTATAGTAATGATATTTTATTGTTACAGAATTAAATTTGTGACTACCAAAGAGCTTGTGTACTCCTGGAAGAAATGTATATAGTTTTGTAAGAGAGATGATTTTTGCTCTGAAAAGGAGTTTTATTTTTAATACAAATTACAAGATCACTCCTGAATATATTCTTGAAATATGAGTTGCTATTAATACAATCCACATTTACTTTTGCCAAGTGCCATTATACTTTAAGAAATGATTTTATAAACCCATTAAGGGATGATCAGTTATACATTTTCATTTTCTATTCCTGCAAAGGAAAGAGGGAAAGGAAGAAAAGGCAGGAAAAGTGAAGGCGGCCAATCTCAGTCTGGGAGCTACTGAGGCACAGTGGAACTGTCTAGCCTGGGCATCAGGGTCATGACCTCCAGTCCAGACTGCCATTTACTAGGATAGCCTTTAGTAAGCCTTTGGGGATGTTGCCCGAATTTTCTCAGTTTCTTCACTTATAAAATGAAGGCTTCAATCCAGATGATTTCCAAGGGACCATCCAGTTCCAAAATCCCCTGATTCTGCTTTTTTAGATTAAAATTATAATTTCTCATTTGTTTATGTTAACAGCAGATCTGAATAAGTTAATCTGAAAGAGTTTGTTTGACCCTTACAAGATCTGTTTTCTTTTTGTTGTTGTTTTGTCCTGGCTAGAGTGCCGTGGCGTCAGCCTAACTAACAGCAACCTCAAACTCCTGGGCTTAAGCGATCCTCCTGCCTCAGCCTCCCGAGTAGCTGAGACTACAGGCATGCACCACCATACCCAGCTAATTTTTTCTGTATATTTTTAGTTGTCCATATAATTTCTTTCTATTTTTTAGTAGAGACGGGATCTCACTCTTGCTCAGGCTGGTCTTGAACTCCTATCCTTGAGCAATCCTCCCGCCTCGGCCTCCCAGAGTGTTAGGATTACAGGCGTGAGCCACCTCACCTGGCCAAGATCTGTTTTCTTATTCATGTACATTTCTTTATTCATAGATTCTGTTTTTGGAAAGTATATGCAAAATATTAAATACGATTTATTTTTATATTACTTTGATATATTGGAACACATGATTTCTTTTGATTTATCAAAGCTGCTTTATACTTCATATGAAGTCATTAGGAGGTGAATTAGTGCTGATTCAATGAATTATTTATGGGTGTTTGGGGAACTGTTTTCGTTACACTGTTTTTAATTTGGAAAACAGCATGTCACCCAAACTGTAATAATATTAACATATTTCCTATTTAACTAAAAATATCTCATAAATACTACGTATGCCACAGGAATGAGCACGCATAGTTATTTTACCAGCGAGGACTATGCATTTCTAAATTTTTAATGTTTTTAGTTATCCATAAGAGATTGTTTTTCCTTTTGAAATCAAATGATCTGTATCAACCGTATGTCTTCATTTTCCCTTTCCTGTTTGTCTTACTCTCCCCGCAAAAAGTCAGTTTCCTGTTTTCTCAGTTTAAAATTAGTCAGATCCCTGCGGCAGGTGCTGTGTCCTGCAGTGAAGGTAGCAGGAGGAGGCCCCTGAAACACAAGAAGCGGGCCGAAGAGGTGGGCGAGGAAGATAAGGCCTTGAAGGAGAAACAACAAGAGGAGCTAAAGGTGAACACCTTGCACCCCCTGCCACAGACGGAATTAAGAAATTTGGCAAAAAATAAGCTGTTCCTTGTGCCTGAGGCGATGGCAACCATTGATTCCATTCCTCTTTAAACATCTGGATTCCCTGCCCTAACATCTTTTGCCACCTATAGCTAGAATGCAGTGTTGTCTTGGAGTCTGTTGTACAAAATGAAGGGAAAAAAATTAGAGCCTACAGTTTGGTGCAGGAGAGGGGTGGGTGGGCCTTAATCCAGCAGGTAGGAGGCTCAAAAGCAATCTCCTATTGAGATCTGGAATGTCAAAAACTAGGATTTCCTATGATGGAGTGATTCCCTGACCATATTTGTTAGAATCAGAATGTTTTACACAATTTAACAAAAAATTATACAAAAAAAAAAGACAAAAATGCTGTAAGACACAGTTGGTTTCCTAACCAAACACCCATTCCTATTCTTTGTTCACCTCTACTCTAGCAGCTAGAAATGCTAAATTCTTTGTTTACGTTGCTGCCTAGCAGTTAGGGGTGATGAAATGACATCTCACCAGTGAAACAGAAGTCTGCTGAAGATTTCTGGGGTTTCCTGATAGTAAGGATGGATGTGGCTGGTACTGACTATTCCCACCTCTTCCACCTTGAATGTAGCTGTGGATGTCTACAATTGCACTCATCACCTATGGCTGTAAAAGAGAGGGGAAGAGAATCAGATCTGAAAGTTTTGAGCTGTTAAAACAATGCTATTAGATGCTTATCTCCAGGCTTTTTGTTTTCAGTGAAAAGTAAACCCCTGTTTGGTTTAGACACTTTTAATTATTGCTTGCAGCTGCAAGCATGTTACTGAGCACTCTGGGTAAAAAGGAGTGAGAATGGAGGACTTGCTATGTCAGACTTTAGAGCCTAGAAGCAACAACTAGGTGTAACTGGTTGTCTTAGTCCACTTCTGTTGCTTATAACAGAATACCTGAAACTGGGTAATTTATAAAGAAAAGGAACTTATTTCTTACAATTATGGAGGCTGACAAGTTCAAGGTTGAGGGCCTGCATCTGGTCAGAGACTTGGGAGATCTGCAGAGTCCCAAAGAGGTGCAGGGCATCACGTGGTGAGGGGCTGAGCCTGCTAGTCTCTTAAAAGGCCACCAATCCCATTCCCATGATAGCCCATTAATCCATGAATAGATTAATCCGATTATGAGGGCATGACCCTCATGACCCAATCACCTCTTAAAGGCCCTACCTCTGAATACTGCCACACTTGGGATTAAATTTGAACATGAGTTTTGGAGGAAACATATATTCAAACCATAACACCGGTTAAAAACAAAAATAGACCAGTAGGGTAGCCTGACCCCTGCCATCCTTCCATTCCATAGAGCACCAAACACCAGGGAGTGAGGTTCATGGGAGAGAAGGAATGATCTGGTGCAAACGGACTTTCAGATGGAGCCCAAACCTGGAGCTGTTGCTGGCCTGGAGAGAACAAACCAGTTCCAAGCAGGAGCAAACTTTCCATTCCAGTGGCAGGTGGCCTACTTTGCCCTCCACCATCCTCTTTGTGCTCCTGGGCTTTGGGTATCCCTAGTTACCCAATATGCCCTTTGCCCCAGCCACAGCCTTGCACCCCCTTATCCCCAGTAGCTCCCCTAGTTCTGCTTCAAGCTGAGTCAGCAGATCAAGAAAACACTATCACCAATGATCGCAAGGTCATGCTAAAGTCTTGGAACTGGGCATCAGTGTGAAGTTCTACAGATATTCAGTAAGAGGATCTAGGAAAAACTCACTCTAGTAATATTCTAGGACGTTCATGAAACCACAGGAGGACAGAGCTGCACCAGGGGACCTCCCAGTGTACACACACCCTGGGACTATGGACGTGGATGAGAACTCTGTGTTGGAAGGAAATGTCTGTGTGTTGTCGTGGAATGACTGAATGGAGAACTCTTCAGCCAAACACAGGACCATTCTTCTGAAATCACAAAGGCCGTCATGAGGACGTCCAGTGCTTGCACTCGAACAGCATTTCTCACAGGGAGTTCATGCCTGTGAATCTCTCAGATCTCCAAAAAGCTCAATGCCATTCTGAAACTTGGATTTTGCCAAGGAAGCTATGAGTTTCCCTCTGTCTATTCCCCCACCCCCCGACACGCATTGCACTGTGTGGCTTCAGAGAAGAATGACAAGCCCTGCCACCATGGGGTTCTTGAATGTCATCATGTTTATCTCGATTCTAACCCAACGTTGGCCACACCCTCTTCCCAGGGTGAAGGTGCAGAGCCCAAGTGGGACAGTCTGAATTTCCCCACCCTGAGGTGTCAGGGAATCAGAGGACGTTACTGTGCTCTTCTAGAAACTACTAGAAATGGAGTTACCTCAAAAAATGACCACCACAGAATTTATGAACTACTCCTGGATTGTACAATTAATGAAAGTCCTCTAGACCACTACCACTCAAGATATGGCCTGCGCACCAGTGCCGCTCCATGAACAGTTTGAAACAAGGTAACAAAGTAAGTACAGAAATCCAGAGTAAATGTTGAGAAACTTTTACAACATTTTGACATTGCTGTCACAGCCAAGCACGTGTGAAGCACACAGGAGACACTCGCTTCAGAAATGGCCCTGGGCAGCTGCAGCCTCCACTATATTCCGAATGACAAACTTCTTAATAGCTTTGTCCTTAGGCAGGTGTCAGGGCAGTTCCTGCAGAGCACAGGCTGCACGTGGCCCTGGCCCTTTTTGTCAGGACCCTTGTTCCTTCTTTTCTTTGTCATCTTGGAAGCAAGGTTGCAAAAGAGCTCTACTAATGCAGGACATCTGGCTATCCTAGATCAGTTACTCTTTTTATTTAAATGTGTTCTAAAATTTTGTTTTAAAACTTAGCACATAATTTCTAAAGACATGCTTTTGTTTAAAAGATTGAAAAATTCTGGATGTTATACTGAGAGCCTTCTTTTTTTGTTTTAATTTATTCAGGATATAATGGGGGTACAAACATTTTGGTTACATGTAATGCGTTTGCCCCACACAAGCCAGGGCTACAAGCCTTACTTCTTCTGTAACTAATTTGAAGGATTTTTTTCCATCGGACCTAAGGCTGAAGGAGTGTAGTTTGCTGCCCTCCAGCCTATGAAAGGAGTCTTGTCTTCTCTAACGTCTACCTTTTAGACACAGCATTGATTCAGAGGGCACAGACTGCTAACACAAAATGCACACACAGTCACAACAGCAGGGGAGAAAGTGGGAAAGCGTTGTTTACACTGTGGTTATAGCAAATGCCTTTGGGGAAGAAAAATTCAGATTGAGTTCATTAAGAGCATTATTTTTAAAAGTATAAGATTTGTGATTGTAATATAAATTTAAATCACTTTGGGAATGAATCCAACAATGTATGTGACACAGATGAAAAATTAATCATCATTCTCATAAATTTGACAAAGTATTAGTAATTAGAGATATCTGATATTGCCATTTGCCAATTAATTCTGAATGTTCTCAGGTTGAGGACTCGACAAAAGGAGAAAGGCAAGATCCTTTATTAGTGCAAGTAGACTGACATTTTGCTGAATAAAACCTTTACTGTTTCTACATTTTGGCTTATAGCCCACAACTACTCTGTTTTGCTAATAATAAACAATAATGCTTTGCAGAGATGTTTCTTTAATTACAGTGTTTCCTGAAGTTGTTTCCTTTTGGCCTTTCTCCTCGGAGCCCCAAGCATTGAATTTCAGCAAACTGTGATTCTGACTTCTACTCTTTCTTTATCTCTTGGTTGCTCTGTGAGAGCAGAAAACTTGTCTGTCTCCAGTGGGTCAAACAGTGTCGGACACATTTTAGATGTTGTCTTCATCACCTCTAAGCTGATAATTCTCAAATCCACATTTTTAGTTGTGCTCTTGCTCATAGTTTATCCTTGTTCTTTCAGGAAAAAATGTCGTATGAAAAAGGAGTTTACTGCAGCTTGCAATTCAATCACAAGAGAACTTTTCCTTGAGATAAGCAATGCTCATACTTCGATGTGCAGCAGAAGTGCTTATACGTACCTCCCATTTTATCATACAGAATACTAAAGAGATGTGCACTCAAGAGTGAGGATTAAATAAAATTAATAATTTTGACTACTTCTTCAAGAACATTCTTAAATAAATGTTAAGTGAAACTGGCTTTTTTTTTTTAACTGTTGGGTACATAGAGGGGAAGTACAATGACTGCTAGTATAGCTGGTGCCATGGCTTGAGTCACGCTAAGGTAACAGCAATTTTACCCACCATCAATGCAAAAGTCAACAAAGTGAAAATGCAAATAAAGTCTTAGTATTATTATGTAAAGAGTTTTGACCTCACAAGACCTTTTCAGGGGGGTCTGTGGACCGACATTTTGGGAACAGCTGCCCTAGGCTCCTAGGATGTTGTGGTGAACAAGAAAACAAGGTCCCTGCCCCCATGGAGCTTAAGAAGACAAACAGTTAAGAAGTAACATTTTTGGCCAGGTGTGGTGGCTTAAACCTGTAATTGTAGCACTTTGGGAGGCTGAGGCCGGAGGATTGCTTGAGGCCAGGAGTTCGAGACCAGCCTGAGCAAGAGAGACCCCGTCTCTATAAAAAATTTAAAAATTAGCTGGATGTGGTGGCTCACCTGTAGTCCCAGCTGCTCAGGAGGCTGAGGCTGGAGGATCACTTGAGCCCAGGAGTTCAAGGTTGCAATGAGCTATGATGAAGCCACTGCACTCCGGCCCAGGAAGCAGAGTCCCTGTCTCAAAAAAAAAAACAAAAAAAAGGAACATGTTAAAGAATTTTAAGAGGACAAACATTTAACAAATAGAGCAGTAAACAAGATGATTTCAGAGCATGATCAATTCTATGAAAGGAATAAACAAAGGGAATGTGATGGACAGTAACTAGGGGCTTGTGGGGTGGGGACTGCTTTTGAAAACCCCCTCTGAGGAGCTGAGGAGGTAACATCTAAGCCAAAGCTCAAGGATGAAAAGGGGTTCCCCATGCACAAAACTGGGAAGAAGTTTCTGGAAAGATGATGCAGCAAGGAAAAAAAGCACTGAGGCAGGAAAGGAGGGCAGTCAGGCTGTTGCAGTATATTTATGGCCCTTTTAAAACTTCTTCAAGGGGGATTCCAGGTTATTAGCATTAACAATGATAAAAGTATATGTATTAACTTTTAATCCTTGCAACAACCTTGTTATTATTCATATTTTACAGATGAGGAAACTGGTGTCAGAGCTAGAACACCAAGGCAGTTTGGCCATGGAACTGATTACTCACAATCTTTAAAGTCTCTTTTGGAGAAAATCGTTTAATAGATTAAAACTTCCTTATTAGTGTATATAAAAGCATTTGTGTGTATTTGTGCTTGTGTGTGTATGATATCTTATTTATTCCTCTTTGCTTTGGGTCTGCAGAACCAGAGGCTATTAAAGCCACTCTGACATCTTACAGACATCTGTCATTTGAGGGAAGGAACAGTAGTAGAAAGGAGTTTCTCTGAATAATTCTCTTAAAGAGTATCTCTTTCAACTTGAGCAGTCACGGACGCATTGATTCTTTTTGAAGCCCTGTCTTATTCTAATTGAGTTATAATAAACAAAGAGCAATGAACAGTCCATTCTATGACATGTTCCCTTTTTTGGTAGGTCTTTGAGTGACTTTTCTAACTTCCATGGTGGCCCAACGAGGAAGTTAGAAAGGTTTAATGCTCTGTTGCCCAATCTACACAGACAGGCCCACTCCCAGCCACCCCAATCCACAGGTGTCAGGTGAAGGGTGACACCTAGCTCAAAAGGTGGCTACCAGTTGAAGCCAGGCTTTCTCCTTGGTTGTAGGCATTCTGTCATCTGGATTCCAACAGAACCGCAAACCGAGTTGCTTTCTGAGAGACTAAACCCAAGAGACTAACCCCAATCCAGGATTCAGCCACCTGCACCTCAGCCCTAATAATAGACTGTGGCTTCTGCTCCCCAAGGAGCCCTGCTCTGAGCTTCTGGAAATTATATGGTTAAATCAAGACATGGACATGTGCTGCTCCTTTCCTGACAATAAGGAAGATATGCATTTGCTTGGTCTATTCTACCGCTGACTTGTACTTACTAGACTATAAGCTCCACAAGGGCAGGGTCTTGTCTGCTTCTGTTCACCTTTGTAGCCCCAGCCCTGGCACCATGCCTGGCATATGGTGTATGTTCAGTGATTATCTGTAGAGTGAGCGAATGATTAAATGAGTGGTTTAACTGGACACATGAAAATAGAGACATACCAGTATAGTGAAACATTTATCCATTTAGTATTTTATTCACTATTCCACAAATATTTATTGAGCACCGATTATGTTGGGCACTCCGTTAGATGCTAGGAATACAAAATCCATAGGTGAAGCAATCTAACCAAGGAGACTTTCCCAACTAATCAGATTCAAAGAAACAGTCCTTTATTCAGTTGGTAGCATGAATTAAGTAAGAGTTGCGGCATGCAGCACACTGTACCATACCCAGAAAAGTGGAAAGAGATGGAAGACAGTTCCTTTTCATCACAGAGCTCTCAAATTAAAGGCAAAGAGCATGGCCAGGTATTAAAATGTTATGCAATGACACATATATGAACAAAAATATATGAACATACCACCGTACCAAAATGCTGCATCTCTCTGAGTAATTAAGTGATCATTACTCATGGTGTTTCTGGCGGAGTTTTCGTCAGTCTAGTAAGTCTCTCTTTTAAGAACCCAGTTTTTTTCCTCATCCCAATTTGCAATTATATATTTATTTGCTGCTTGTATTTCTCCTTCACTACATTGCACGTGCCAAGAAAGGCAGGGACCATGTATATTTTGAACAGGCTATATTTCTGATGCCTTGTACCATGCCAATAAATATTTGTTAAATATATGAATTGCTGGGCACGGTGGCGCCCACCTATAGTCCCAGCTACTTAGGAGGCTGAGGTAGGAGGATCATTTGAACACAGGAGTTTGAGGCTGTAATGTACTGTGGTCACATCTGTGAATAGCCACTATGCTCCAGCCTGGGCAATTTAGTGAAACCCTATCTCTAAAAATGAATGAATGAAGGAAAGAAGGATGAATCACAGCCAAATTCCTGCTTAAAATATTCTGAAAACTGAGAGGATTGTAGTGGTAATTCAAGAAACTAATTGATGGTGTGTTTCTGACATGACCGGTCGCATAGGATTTATCTTTCCATACTGAACTAAATGACTGTTTTCATTTTTGCTGGCAAAGTTCTGGTCTAGAATCTGGTTCACTTTACTTCATTTTCTTTCTTAAGCTTATTTATTTATTTTTAACTGTGGTTAAAGACTCTAGTTTACTTTTAACAATAGCCTACAATTTGCTTTTTAAAATTACTCTATTAATTATTTTTTTATTTTTTTATTTCGGCTCACTATGGGGGTACAAAAGTTCAGGCCACACACATTGCCCATGCCCCCCTATCCCCCCCGAGTCTGAGCTTCAAGCGTGTCCATCCCCTAGACAGTGCCCATTGCACCCATCACGTAGGTATGCACCCATCCCCCCTAATTTTTGATCATATTTTTATGTAGTGTATTTGGATTTATGTCTCTAAATAACTTAAAAGTGACGAGGACACTATTAAGTAAGGTAATGAGAGATAAGAAACATTTAGCTTTATTTTTAAAGTGGGTGACAGCCTCTAAGCTTGAAAACAAAACCACGGCTGTTTTTGCCCTTCCTTTGGCATTCCCTTTGCTGCGACAATGGGTCCAGTCATCATCTGTGGCGTATGTATCATGCTTTGTAAACCTATGTCTTGCTCTTGCTCTATAACCCTATCTTGCTCCCCCCCTCAATAAACTTCACCTCATGCTTGCCTTAAAAAAAAAAAAGAAAGAAAACAAAACCACAGTCAGACTGTGTCATTTTCTGGTCGCTAGGTGGAACCACTACTACCATAGGGTTCCTAAATTTTCAGTCATTTAATAATCAAAGCCTCTTTTAAGGCCGGGCGCGGTGGCTCACGCCTGTAATCCTAGCACTCTGGGAGGCCGAGGCGGGAAGATCGCTCGAGGTCAGGAGTTCGAGACCATCCTGAGCAACAGCGAGACCCTGTCTCTACTAAAAATAGAAAGAAATGATCTGGACAGCTAAAATTATATATATAGAAAAAAATTAGCCGGGCATGGTGGTGCATGCCTGTAGTCCCAGCTACTTGGGAGGCTGAGGCAGAAGGATCGCTTAAACCCAGGAGTTTGAGGTTGCTGTGAGCTTGACGCCACCGCACTGTAGCCCGGGCAACAGAGCGAAACTTTGTCTCAAATAAAAAAAAAAAAAAGCCTCTTTTACGTATTTAACATTACATTTTAGCTCAGTGAGTTCCTTTAAATTGGAAGGATCCTCAGAGAGAAAAAAAAAATATGTAGTCAATTCTTACACATTTTAACACTCAGAAATGCTGCTTATTAGAATTTGAGTTCATTTTCAGATTTTTCTGAGAGGTTTGAAGGGCTCTACTGTGTTTAACAGCACAAGGATCAGTTAGAAACTAGGGAGGAAGCTATTTAAAAGGAAGGAATGACTAACGTCTGAAGGTCAGAGCACTAAAATCCTGGTGACATTAGCAAGTTGCAACACATGGGTTTTCCCTTTAAAAAACAAAAAACATTCTGTGCTGATTTCTCATTTTTGGCCCCAGTAATTACTAGACTCATGCTTGCTCTTTCATTTCCTCTTCTAATGATAAAGGAAACTGCAGTTGCTCAACTTTTAAACTGAAAACATTGGACAAGTACACAAAACGGACAAGCACAGACAGAGCTCCTCTGTGGTGGCAGATGTCTGGGCCCTGTGGCTGCCCCATTATTTCCCTTTCTCACTTTTGTTCTTTTCATCTTCATTTCTTATCACATTCATTTTTTTCCCTAACCATTCCACCACCCTCTTTTCCTTCTATCACACCCTTACATTAAGCCCATGAGTTAAAGCATTGATGGACGTTTCTACTTCAACTCAGGACTATCGATACAAAACACAAGACCCCAGTAGTCATTTAAATATAATGTAAAGCAAACTCCTTTTCTATAAATGTAACATACAGGTCTTTCCAACTGATTAAAAATGTACTTAAATGAAAATTAAATGAATTTTTTAGCATATAAGACTGGCAAACATTTTGTTTTGATTTTAATAGAGACCTATAAAACCACACCTTTTTAAATTTACTCTAGCAAAGGGTGTGGGAAAATGAGTACCCTCTCACACCCATTATGAGGCTATAAATTGCCCAGCCACAAAAATGCTTACGTTCTTTGCCCCAGAAAGTCCACTAGCAGGACTTTATACCAAGGAAGTAAGGATGTATACAAGGATTTTGTACGTGGAAGTTTATCAAAGCATTATTAATAATGGCAAAAAGTTGGAAAGCACCTAACTGTCTAACAGTTAGGTGTTGTTAGTCCACCGGTCTGTGTGGTTCCCCAGACTTCTGGAAAGGCCTGGGGTTTTTAACCTTATACTTGTCACCTGAACCTCAGCTGGATGAGTGAGACAGTAGAGGTCCATGGACTTCTACAGTTAATAATTGCTAGTCTCTCATTTCTAAGTTCAGACAGTTTGATTTCCTCATCTTTTTCAACATGCTGCTTAGAACTTCCAACTGCAACCCCTTCCATCTTCCACTGTGGTTAAATACAAGAACTGTGGTCTTTATGATGATGATGATGATGATGATGATTGTATTCCCCAGAGCTTAGCATCACAGTTAATAAGCACTTAGCACATTTTTATTGAATGAGTGAATAAATGAATGAGATCTTTGCATCTACCTAAAAGCAAGAGGCTGAAGCACAAAGTATGATTTCTAAAGGGTTTACTGGAGCCAAAGTAAGGACAACTGCCTGGAAGACTCAGACCGAGGTAACCTTGGATATGAGCTCAGTTTGGCCTTTGTTACAAGCAGGTTTTTAAAGGCAAAAAAGGGGGACAGGGAGTGGCCTGTTACAAAGTCGTCTGTCAGGAATTCTCGTTGGTTTACAGAAATAACATTGATTAGTGATTGGCTATTCATTGTTAAGCTACAGGGTGTGGGTTATAGTGGGTAGTGTGGCATTATTAGGTTAATTTATTGCTACTTGTGGCAATAGCAAGCAGTTTCAAGAGATGAATACATAGCTCAAAGAGGGGAGTAGAATGTAATTGCCATCTCATTTTAATTAATGTCTCTCTGGGCCTGATAATTTAAAAGGACTTGCATTCCTCAGATAAAAGTTCTTTTCTTTTCTAATTTGCAGTCTGCCTTGAATGTGATTCACTCCACTTCAAGCTGTAGGCACATATCTCTCTGTGGAAAGAAATCATTTACACAGTAATACTATAAGGAAGAAAATGATTCATATCATTTAAAGTGTTAACCTAACAAAACAAGAGTGATGGTTTGGCCACCCATTTGTTCAACAAATGTACTGAGTAGCTTCTATTACCAGGCATGAAAGCCCTGGGGATAGAACCACAGAATTAGAAATTAGGAAAACTGTCTGGATTGAGCTTTTTAAGCTACACAATTAAAGGGATTGGTTTATACACCAGAGTATCAGTTTCTTTTCTTTCTTTCTTTCTTTTTTTTTTTGGAGACAGATTCTTGCTCTGTTGCCCAGGCTAGAGTGCCGTGGCATCAGCTTAGTTCACAGCAACCTCAAACTCCTGGGCTTAAGCAATCCTTCTGCCTCAGCCTCCCGAGTAGCTGGGACTACAGGCATGTCCCACCATGCCCGGCTAACTTTTTCTGTATATTTTTAGTTGTCCAGCTAATTTCTTTCTATTTTTAGTAGAGATGGGGTCTCACTCTTGCTCACGCTGGTCTCAAACTCCTGACCTCAAGCATCCTCCTACCTCAGCATCCCAGAGTGCTAGGATTACAGGTGTGAGCCACCGCACCTGGCCCAGAATATCAGTTTCTTAATTCAGAAAGGTGCACATACCTGAACTATCCATTTCCCTCTATGGGCATCCCGTCCTTTGTATCAAGGTACCTGTAAAACTACATAGGTTAGCAGGAAGTGTTTTTAGGGGGCATATAATCAGTGGTAAGGGAGTAGACTAAAATAGGAAGCTATTTCTTTCAAGCCATGGAAAGGCCTGGAAATGTTTATATATTCCTCCAGTGAATTGATTATTCCCATGTCAGACGATCATGGTCAAATTCTTATTATTTAATTCCTATTTTTATATACTTCCTGTATGTGCTGTGGTTTGAATGTCCCTCCAAAACTCATCAAAACTTAATCCCCAGTGTGGCAGTATTGAGAGGCAGGGCCTTTAAGAGTGATTGGGCCATGAGGGCTCTGCCCTCATGAATGGATCAATCTATTTACGAATTAACGGGTTAATGAGTTAGTGGGCTGTGAGTTATGGGAGGGGAACTGGTGGCTCTGCAGGAAGAGGAAGAGGGACCTGAGCTGCACGTTAGCACACTAAGCGCCCTTGCCATGTGATGCCTCTCTGTTGCCTCAAGACTCTTCAGAGTCCTTGATCTTGGACTTCCCAGCCTCCATAACTGTAAGAAGTAAATTCCTTTCTTTATAAATTACCCAGCTTCAGGTATTTTGTTATAAGCAACAGAAAACGGACTAAGACAAAACAGAATGCCCCTTTACTGTGTATTATTCCAGACAAGCTCTAAAATATAACTAAGGTACAATTTTCATTTTATAGGCCCATCCTACTCATTTAGGTAAGTCTGTCAAAAGAAAGCTAGTGTTTGCAAAGGTTAGGTCCTCAGGTTGCCTCTGGGATGATGAAGGACAGGGATTTGAGTAGGGTTTAAAGGGGTTTTGTCCTTATCTATGATATTCCTGCCCCCCTCTTTTTTTTTTAACAAGGAGAATTTGTGTATTACTTCTTTAAATTTTATTTTTAAAAATTAAGACTTTTTCTGGTCAATAACTGACGTATATGAAATACATATACTCCCTTTAAATAGATAGGAATGCTGCATTATCTATTTATTAATGATATACATTTTTTACCTATATAAATATATGTGTGTGTATATATATACAGAGAAAGAGACAGAATAATTTGAAATCGAGAAAGATATTTCCTTTTGTACCAGAAATGAAAAGAGAGCCCCAAAATCTAAGCAGTGAGCAGGTGCTAAAGCCAAGGGGCTCACAGCTAGCAAAGCAGCATCAGACTTTACGTCTGGGGACTGGGCTTCAGGCTGCAGGCTGCGGTGCCAGAGGCTGGCAGAAGGTGGAGGAGGAGGCGGGCGCGGGGCATCAGGGTGGAAAGCCGTGGATGTGAGCAGCGCTGCGGGAACAGCACAAGGCCAGGACCCCCGCCCGCCACACTAGAATACCACTTAGAGAGAAAAACTGGGATGAGGGAAATCTAAAACAAAGACTAAATATTTCTATTTAAAAGAGACTGGACACTGCCTAAATTGACTGATTAAATGATCAGATCCACCCCTTTAAATGGTAGCTACTGGACAGGCACAGCCTCAGGAATACTCATAGGCAAAATAAAAGTGCTATTTTTTTTCTATTTGCCTGCCTGAGCTGGTGTGAGTTAAATGTGCAGCCCCCACTTCTTATATAACAGTCAGTTATAATGCTGTTTATAGAGCCATCTATTGTCACAACCAATGAGAGCTGATAAGGCAGCTATACTGTTTGCTTCAGCCAATGAGGGTAAGTATACTATGTTGCTAAGACTCTCAGCCAATGAGTGCTCTCCTGAGCTATCCTCAGCTAAGCCTGTACTGCAAATGCAAGGTGGGTCATTTGTCCTGCTTAGGCCCAACTTTCTGCTGTTTATTTTGGGTTCTAGGGAACAGATTGACCCCAGATGTCTGTCATAATCTACGTAAGTGATAGTGTTGGCTTAGAATAAAGAGACAAAGACTATGATGGCATTTTTAAAAGAGCAGATGTTACAGTGACCTAAGTTGGGGGACTCCCAGAGGTTAGTTGGCAGTCTTCTAGGTCTAGCCACTGTAGAAAAAAATTAAAGATCCATATGCCTACCCAGCAGCTCCTCATCAGGGAGGAGGCACGGTGACTTTTTAACCAATTTGAAGATCAACAGCCCAGACATCTGGAGCCAGCTGTAGTAATTAGAGAGTTCCAAACACCTCATCAACCAGCAATAGTGTAAAATGGAGTGGTCAGGCAGAGATTGCTGGCAGGAATTGTCTGACCCCTTCAAGGTACCCACTGAGCATGGGAACAACCTCTCTAGCTTGCCTTGGGAGGAAGACTTTAATGCTACCAAGGACTGCCCTACAGCCCTGCAAGACAGTACTACTTTTGTGAGATTTTAATTTGAAGACCATGCCAACCTGTCATTCAAAGACATCCATCCCTGCCTAAGCTGTCAGATGTGCCAGTTTCTTAGATGTGCCATGATTATTCACTCAATAAAAAATTATATCAATCATGATTCTCAGTGGTAAGTAGCAGAAACCAACTGTATTACTTTTCTAGGGCTGCTCCAACAAAGTACCACAAACTGGGTGGCTCAGAAAAATAGAATTTGTCGTTCACAGTTCTGGAGGGCAGGTCTGAAACTAAAGTGTTGGAAGAGCCCTGGTTTCTCTGAAGACAGTAGGGATGGATCTGTTTCAAGCCTTTCTTCCTAGCTTCTGGAGTTTCTTGGGTTTGTGGAACATAACTCCAGTCCCCTCATGCTGTTCTCCTAGTGTGTGTTTGTATCTAAATTTCCCCTTTTATAAGGACACCAGTCATACTGGATTAGGGGCCCACCCTACTCCAGTATGACTTCATCTTAACTAGTTACATCTGCAACAACCCAAATAAGGTCACATTCTGTTATGCTGGGTGTTAGGACTTCAATATAAGAACTTTAGGGGACACAGGTGAGCCTATAATGCACCTTGTGGGATTTAGGGGGAAAAATCTTTTAAAAGGATATTGGGTCAAAGGACCATTGGAAAGGCTGAGGAAGCAACTTGAAAAGTGGGCAGGTACAGGGGAGCTGGGTGCAGCCAGGACCACAGCTAAAATCATGTCCCAAACCAGCCCAGTGAGGGTATCCTGACTTCTGCAGGACACTGGGCACCATAGCTTGCACAGTCCCAGCATCTCTGAGTTGCTATGCTGCAACTCCCAACTACCTTCAGACACCCAATTGAAGAATGGACTTACCAAGATCTTGGCTTTTATATCACTAGCTCCCAATTTTAAGTCTAGGTAACAAGCCCATGTCCTAGCTGCAAGGGAGGCTGGGAAAGCAAGTATAGCAATGTGTCACTTAACAACACAGATATATTCTAAGAAATGCATCGTTAGGCGATTTCATTGCTGTGTGAACATCATAGAGTACACTTACACAAACCTAGATGATATAGCCTACTACACACCTAGGCTATATGATAGAGCCTGTTACTCCTAGGCTACAAACCTGTACAGCATGTCACTGTACTGAATAGCGTAGGCAGTTGTAGCACAATAGTAAGGATTTGTGTATCTAAACATACCTAAACATAGAAAAGGTACAGTGAAAATACGGTATAAGATAAAAAATGGTCCACCTGTATAGAGCACTTACCATGAATGGAACTTGCAGGACTGGAAGTTACTCTGGGTGAGTCAGTAAGAGAGTGGTGAGAGAATGTGAAGGCCTAGGACATGATGCTATATTACTTTATAAACACTGTATACGTGGGCTACACTAAATTTATTTTAGAAATTTTCTTTCTTTAATAATAAATTAACTTTAGCTTATGATAACTTTTCTTTTTTTTTAAGAGACAAGGTCTTGCTCTGTTGCCCAGGCTGGAATGCAGTAGTACAATCATAGTTTACTGCATCCTCAAACTCCTGGGTTGAAGTGATCCTCCTGTCTCAGCCTCCCAAGTAGTTGGGACTACAGGCACCTGCCACCATGCCTGGGTGATTTTTCTTATTTTTTGTAGAGACTGAGGTCTTGCTATGTTGCCCAGGCTGGTCTTGAACTCCTGGCCTCAAGCAGTCCTCCCACCTTATCTTCCCAAAGTGCTGTCATGTCAGCTACTCGGGAAGCAAAGACAGGAGGACCCCTTGAGCCCAGGAATTTGAAGTTATAATGAGCTATGATTGTACCACTGCACTCCAACTGGGGTGACAGAGTGAGACCCTGTCACTTAAAAAAAAAGACTGATTCCTTCATTTTGAAACTTCAATTCATATTTGATTCAAAGCTTTCCTCCCCCTCTCACCCACCAAAGCAGGCTAGCCTTGTGAATTGGGAAGGGGGTGTGGGATGTGGGGCATGGGTCTTGTCACATCCCATTCCCTCTTCCCTGTTCTTGTGGTGCCAAGAATTCCAAGATGACCCCTGTGACTCTTACCCTTGTGTAATCCTCTCCCCTTTAAGAGTGGGTAGAACCTGTGACCATGATGAGATAGTACTCCCATGATTATGTTACATTACATGGAAAAAGGGAGATGTAGGTTGGTTTCATCAAGTCATATGAAACTTTAAAGTCAGACATTTTTCTGGCTGGCATCAGAAGACTAAGTCAGAGGTTGGAAGGCCAAGGGAGATTTGACACACTGTTGCTGGCTTGAAGATGGAGGGGGTCATGTGCCAAGGAATGCAGGAAGCCCTTCTCAGCTGAGAGCAGCCCCCACAGACAGCAAGAAAAAGAGGATCACAGTTCTACAATCACAAAGAACTGAACTGGAATGAGCTAGAAAGCATGTTCTTCCCTAGTGCCTCCAGATAAGAGGCCAAGCTGGCCAACACCTTGCTGTAGACTTTAGGAGACCTGGAGTAGAGGAATCAGGTGGGCTCACCTGGATTTCTGATATACGGAACTGTGAGCTAATAAATTTGTGTTGCTATGAGCCACTACATTTGTGGTAATTTGTTACACAGGAATAGAAAACAACTACATTACTCCTGCCATCAGAGTACCAGGTGTGGCAAGCAGGAGGGGGAGGAAAATTACATTTCTTTGCATGATTGCCCTTGAAAGTTTGTTGCTCTGTTATTAGCGGGACATTACCATGGTGCCATCATGTGAAGAACCCCAACTAGGTGATGGGAGACATTTCTGTCCTTTTCTGTTGGTTGTCCCGAACTTCTCTGATTAATACCAACTGGCCACCAGTACCCTTCACATGGAAAGTGTCCAAATGATAGATCTTCAAAGGGTCCTGTGACATAGTTCTGGTGAGAATTTGGACTGGGGAGATGTGAGTGAGGCTCAACTTCTTTTTCCCCAATTCAGCACATGCTACCAGTAGACATCCTATAGTCTTCTGCTGCCAGGGTTCTTTTACCCAGCTAGTGGCCAGCCTAGGGGCCTCCAGCAGAACTGTTTGCACCCTTGGGACCACTCAACCTGCGGAAACTCCAGCAGCCCTTCCCCACCAAAGAGTGGGGTGCTGTTCAACCTCACTATGTCTCTTCTGCCAGTTGAGTGGCTCGGCACCTTTCAGAAAAGAGATCCCGGAGTTCTTTGGGGCACATGGGAGATTATAAACTCTTCATTCCTCTGAAAGGTGACTTCTGTTGTTTCTGGTCCTCTCTTAAAACTCTCGATGGTAAAGTTATCAGACCAGTTCAGCCTGTATTGCTCCTGTGGGAACCAGAGTCTCAGGCCAAGAGTTGGGCCTTATTTGAACTTAGCCTAAGAGATTTGAGTCACTGTTCTTAACGGAGCAATATTCCTATGAAATCTCTGAAATATTTGGTATCCTCTAAGAGCAGGATCAGTTCTCAGTCATGCTCCATCCTGATATACTATTTCTGTTACAAATTCATCAGTGTCAAAAAAAAAAGACCTATTGTAACCAAGTAGGATTTTACGTGAGTAATAAAAGGATGATCAATATTAGAAAATCTATAAATATCATCTCACCACATTAACATATAAAGGAGAGGCCAGGTGTGGTGGCTCACGCCTGTAATCCTAACACTCTGGGAGGCTGAGGCAGCAGGATCGCTTGAGCTGAGTTTAGCCTGAGCAAGAGCGAGACCTCCATCTCTACTAAAAAATATATAGAAAGAAATTATCTGGACAACTAAAAATATATAGAAAAAATTAGCTGGGCATGGTGGCGCATGCCTGTAGTCCCAGCTACTGGGGAGGCTGAGGCAGGAGGATCGCTTGAGCCCAGGAGTTTGAGGTTGCTGTGAGCTAGGCTGATGCCACGGCACTCTACCCTGTACAACAGAGTGAGACTTTGTCTAACAACAACAACAAAAAAAAACATAAAGGAGAAAAGCCACATGGTCATTTCTAGATGCATAAAAAGGCAATATATAGTATAAAATTGAGACCAGGTGTGGTGGCTCATACCTATAATCCTAATAGTTTGGGAGGCCAAGGTGAGAGGATCACTTGAGGCTAAGAGGTTAAGACCAGCCTAAGCAACATAGCGAGACCCTGTCTCTACAAAAAATAGAGAAAAAAAAAATTAGCTGAATGTGATGTCGTAGTTCCAGCTCCTCAGGAGGCTGAGGCAGGAGGATCACTGGAGCCTAGGAGTTTGAGGTTGCAATGAGCTCTGATGATGCCATTGCACTCTAGCCCCAGGCAACAGAGTGAGACCATCTCCAATAAATAAATAAATAAATAAATAAATAAAATTGAGCACTCATTTATAGTAAAAACAAAAACTAAAAAAACTAGAAATAGAAGAAATCTATTATATTGTGATATGGAGAATTACCTAAAACAGCAAACATCAAACTTTAAAAGCATTTTTATTAAAGTCAGGAGTAAGATGAGGATGCCCACTATCATTGCTACTATTCCATAAAGTAATAATTGTTCTAATGGTTATAAGAAAATAAAAGAAGAGGTATAAGAAGGGAAGAGACAAGTTGATAGTTTTTGTAAATAATATTATCTACATAAAAAACCCAAGAGCATCTACTGAAAAATTAATAGTATATATATATATATTGTGTTATATATATATATATATAAAACAAAATGCAACAGTATTGCTGGCTATAAGATCAAAATATGAAAATCAATAATTGTTTCATATGTTGGCAATAACCAAATAGAAAATAAAATAGGAAAAAATAAAATTTAAAATAGCAATAAAAGTTATAAAGCACCTCAGAAAAAAATTAGCCAAAGATACAAGAGCTTTAAGAAAAAAATGATAAAACATTATTAAAGGATGTCAAGATAGACTTAAAAAAATAAAGCTATATGTCATATTATCTAGGAAGAATTCATCCTGAAAAGATGTCAAATTAATCAATCCAATTCAATTCAAAGCAAAATCCCAATAGGATTCTTCTTACAAATTAGACAAACTGGTTTTAAAAATAACATCCAAGAAGGGCCAAAACAATATTGAAAAAAGATAAGGAGCACTTGCCCTGTTAGATGTTGAAACTTACTACAAGGTTTAATACTCTGTGGCCCAGCAATTCATTCCTCTTATACGTATGCAGTCTTCTGTCTCTACTGTTTATGGATTCATAAATTTACAGTCATATGTATGGACTCAGTGGACATGCATTAAATTGAGCATTATGATTGCTTTAAGAGAGGGGAGGAGAATGGGGTTAAGAATAACAGTGGAGGCAGGCGAGGTGGCTCATGCCTGTAATCCTAGCACTCCGGGAGGCCGAGGGGGGGAGGGTAGCTTGAGATCAGGATTTCTAGACCAGCCTGAGCAAGAGCAAGACCCTATCTCTACTAAAAATAGAAAGAAATGATCTGGACAGCTAAAAATATATATAGAAAAAATTAGCCGGGCATGGTGGCACATGCCTGTAGTCCCAGCTACTCAGGAGGCTGAGGCAGGATTGCTTGAGCCCAGGAGTTTGAGGTTGCTGTGAACTAGGCTGATGCCGCGGCACTCTAGCCCAGGCAACAGAGCAAGACTCTGTCTCAAAAAAAAAAAAAAAAGAATAACAGTGGAATTTCAACTTTTTTGTTTAATTTTTGAAATATATTTGATGCAGAAATGACAAATGTGAATTTTTGAGCAGTGGTTATGTTGGATATTAATTATTCTGTGAATGTTTCTGAATGTTTTAAACTTGTCAAAATAGAAACAAAAAGTCTGTATTTATATTCACTATTTGCTGGGCTTTTGGTTTTTATTTATTTTTTTGAGACAGGGTCTTGCTCTTTTATCTGGGCTAGAGTACAGTAGCATGATCATAACTCACTGCAACCTCAAATTCCTGGGTTGGGCATACCACCACGCCTGGCTAAGTTTTCTATTTTTTGTAGAGACAGGATCTTGCTTTTGTTCAGGCTGGTCTTAAACTGTTGGCCTCAAGCGATTCTCCTACCAAAGTGAAGCCTTCCAAAGTGCTAGGATTACAGGCATGAACCACTGTGCCCAGCCTGCTTTTAGTAACACTATTCAGTTCCAGATGTTTGGAAAGATATAGGGAATTTGAACTACTTCTGTAATTTTGGATAGTCTCATAAATATTGTGAAACTCTCAACATTCTAAACACCATTTCTGGGGTAAATCTTGTTTATTTTTCACTGTGCTTTTTTTTTTGTTGTTGTTGTTTTTTTTTTTTTTTTTGAGACAGTCTTGCTCTGTTGCCTGGGCTAGAGTGCTGTGGCATCAGCCTAGCTCACAGCAACCTCACACTCCTGGGCTTAAGCGATCCTACTGCCTCAGCCTCCCAAGTAGCTGGAACTACAGGTGTGTACCACCATGCCCGCTAATTTTTTTTTTTCTATTTTTAGTTGCCCAGCTATTTTTTTCTATTTTTAGAGATGAGTGTCTCACTCTTGCTCAGGTTGGTTTTGAACTCTTGACCTCAAGCGATCCTCCCCCCTGAGCCTGCCAGAGTGCTAAGGTTACAGCCGTAAGCCACCACACCTGGCCCACCTTACTTTAGATATTAGTCAGCTGTCATTATTAAATATAAGTATGAAGTGGCCCTTGGGCCAGGATGTTTATTGTGGATATGTTTACAGAGTTTATAGCCCAAAGAATATTTAGATATTTAAGGTATCTCCACCTCTTGGGCATGGAGAACAATGCTATGGAAAAAGAGGGAGAAGCTTGCCCCCAGGAAAGCCTCAAGTAAGCACAATGAAGGACACAGGATAATGGTGGAATGTAGGCAAACAGCAGCTGGTCTGCATTTTTTTAATGGTAAAGTCACAAACAATAGAAACTGCTTTTAAAGTAAGCTGATTCAGTTTGCTTTCTTATTCCTCATTTTGACTTCTGCAGTACTCAGTATTCTAGTTTGAGACACCACTATACTGCCCTGGGTTGGCTGGCTTTCGGGTTGTTCCTCTCATTCTGTTGCTGCTTCAAGCTCTGTATCGAGCCTGAGCTTTCTACCACTCAACTCTATTCTGAGGTGCATCACCGAAAACTCAACAACAACACAACTTTTCCATCCCTTCAGGCTTTTTTTGTCAACAGTATCATCATTCTCTTTAGGTGGAAACTGAGTCATCCTGCTAGGTTCTATTGACAGCTGGAGCATGACTATCTTGTTCACCATTTGGGGCCCATGGTAGTACTCAGTACACAATGGTAAGTTATCATTACCAAGTCCTTGAAAGAGTGAATGGTTGCCTCAATTTCTCTCCCTAACACTTTAAATCCTATCACTTCTACCTTGATTTCTGCCCCTCCTTTTCTGGTTCCATTAGAAAAGGACTAATCCTATCAGTTCTGCCCTTTGTTTCTGCTCTAATAATTTTGTCAAGATAATTTTTTTGAAGCACAAGGCCAATGAGAATGGGGAAAGTCAGTCCAGTTTGAATCAGCTCTTGGTGGTCCTGTTAAAACCATTTGAAGCAAATTACCAGCTTATATGCTCCCAATGTCTACCCACTGCCTACTCTGTCCAAAACCCAAATTCCCCTGCTTGGCATTTAAGGAGACTCCCAGTTCTTTTTTTTTTTTTTGAGACAGAATCTCGCCCTGTTGCCTGGGCTAGAGTGCCGTGGCATCTGCCTAGCACACAGCAACCTCAAATTCCTGGGCTCAAGCACTCCTTCTGCTTCAGCTTCACGAGTAGCTGGGACTACAGGCATGCACCACCACGCCTGGCTAATTTTTTCTATATATTTTTTTAGTTGTCTGGCTAATTTCTTTCTATTTTTAGTAGAGACAGGCTGGTCTTGAACTCCTGAGTTCAAGCGATCCTCCCGCCTAGGCCTCCCAGAGTGCTAGGATTACAAGCATGAGCCACTGCAACGGGCTGAGAAAACTCTCCAGGAGTCTCCAGGAGACTCTCACTTCTTAAAACTTTTTCTTGACTCATGCAAGTCAAACTGACTTACTATTTCTCAAATGGTCCTGTTATATTTTCACTTCTGGATTTTTTTTTTAACAGTATTTTTCTTGTGCCTGAAATATTCTCTGCTTTTATTTAAGTCTTACCATCCTTCAAGGTACACAACATGTGTGATCCTCTCTAAGGCCTTTGTGAGCTGCCGTGGTATGACTGAGCAATTCTGTGTCTGAACTCCTACAGCACACACCCATTCACTCATCTGGTATCTAACAAATGCCAACTTCTATCACTTATCCTTTTATGCTTACATTGTCCTACCGTTTGTGATTTTCTTTCACCGAGTGTCAAGCACCAGGGTCTCACAACCAGAAATCTTATATATTTGATATGATAAAGATTAGATTGTTTTTTAAAAAGCCACATTAAATCCCTGAAGTTGATCATGTTGGCAATTAAATTAAATCAATTGAATGACAACTATGTTTAAGGAAGATTTCTTTCTAGTAGGCTGGGGCGTAGGAGAAGGGAACGACATAATTTTATAAAAAAGGTTCTTATTTACCAGAAGCTGTTCTTTGCAATGACTGTGCTTTTCGGGTTGAGCCACCTCAATTCTTCATGTCCTCATTAATCTCTGAGACTGCATCAAAACCGCTTGCCACACCTATGTGAGCAAGTAGGCGAGTCTTTCAGAATCGAGCGCATAATATACAAATATATATATTTTAATGGTAATCAGTGTATAGCTTATATAAACAAACCCAAACATTCTAAAAGCATGCTGTCTTTTACCATCACCCCCTTCCTCCCCAAATCTCAACGGTAACCACCGTCTTATTTCTCCAATTAGAACACTTGCCTGCACTAGTGCATAAGCCTATATTCCGTGCTATTTTTAAATCTTAAAAAACAAGTCTTAAAAATAACTCATTTGTATACAGTTCCAGCAGCTGGAGCGGGCTTAATATATCACACAGCTGTTACTTTTGGTTTCTTTTTGGAGCAGGGGCACTTAGATTCGCACTTACGGGCAGTCTCCAACCCGGTCGTGTGAAGTAAACACATGAAATACAAAAACAGCACAAGGCTGAAGGAGTGTCCCAAGCGTCGCGCGCCACACAGGCGGGAGCCGAGGAGAGCCGAGCCCCACCCCGGGGCCGGCGGCCCGGCGGCCCGAGCCCCCCACCCACCTGGCGACCCGCCGAATACGGCGGCGCGCGCCCCTGGCGCCCACCCTCCACCCTTCGCGGAGGCGGCGTGGCTGGGCCCCGTCCCCAATTGGCGGAGGCGGCGGGGCCGGCGCGTGCGTGCTCGCGCGCGCGTAAACGCCCGAATGGGCCGCGGCGCCCCGCGCGCTCCCTCCGGGCGGTAGGGGGCGCGCACCGGGGAACCTCCGCGAGGTCGGTTCCTGGCGGGGTCTGCACGGCCTGTGTGACTGGAGGGAAGATGGAGCCCAGAGCCGAGCCTGAGGGTCAGCTCTGACCTTTCTGACCGAGGTCCTGCCCCCTTTCGCCGCCAGGAGCTTCCGTCCTCTCCGGACTAGTGCGTTCGAGCTCCCCAGTGGCCTGGGCCCCGAGGCCCAGGGCGTGGGGCTTCCGCGCGCCCCGTGAAGGGAACTGGGGAGCCTCAAGGGACCCCGCACAACTCCAGGCGCGAAAACCCCCGCATGGTGAGGAGCAGGTATCGGCCAAAGGGAGCGGGCAGTCCCGGGTCTGGGCTGGGACTTGGGTCCCCTCGCTCGCTTTTGTCTCCAGCCTCTTCTCCGCACGCAGCCTTTGTGCTATTCGTGGTGGGGGGCGCAGGGCACGTGGCCTTGCGCGGGTTTTGTTGGAAGGAGGCGAGGTTGCCGCCGGGGGCGAGGGGGTGAGGAGGGCGGGGTTTAGAGCTGGCGCTCCCGGCGGTTGGGGGTCTCCCCGGGAGCCCGGGGTAAAGGTCACGTGGGCGGGGGGCTGCGGGGCTGCTGGGCGCTTCCGCACCGGGCTCGGGATGATCGCAGGTGCCAGTGCGGTTGCCAGCCTGAGCCGGGCGCTGAGTCTGGGCGAGATTGGGCTGGTTGCGTGAGCAAGTTGACTCAGCTTTTCCTCTTGGGCTGGTCAAGTTCGGACACGTTCCAGTCCGTAGTAAAAGGAGCTAAGCCCTGACTTGTCTCCAGCTGGGGCTATTTAAAGGATTCCTCTTCCCAGCTGTATTCACTGGCCGTTAGAGATAGACACCTGTGGTCACAAACCTGCAGCACTTTTCTATACCGATCCAGGTAAGGACCGACTTACTTACAGCTTTAGTTTTAAGAAAGGCAGTATTTATTTCCTTTATATATGGTGTCTTTTTCACAGATGTTTCGTTATTTCCAGGTTTTATCCTGTGTTTATTTCCTACTTGTAGGCAAATGTGCAATACCAACATGTCTGTATCTACTGATGTAGCCACCTCACAGATTCCAGCTTCGGAACAAGAGACCCTGGTTGGTATTTCTGTCTCAAGCGTAACTTTTAAAAATAATTTATTTTATGTGGTGATCAGCTACATTTCGTGCACCCTAATTGTAGCATGGCTCTTGAAATGAAATTGTGTCTACGTAGCTTAAATTCTGCCATCTCAGGCATAACTGTGTGGAGTAAAAAATGAACTGTAAGAATGGGTAAGTATTTTCTTAGTCCTTTACCACATGGGCTATAAAAATGACTTCCATTACATTTCTTAAGCACGGATGCTGAAGTTATGTTTGTTATGTGATTGATTTTCTTTTCTATTTTGACCTGTCAGTATTTAATTTTTTAAATGGTTTCTAAAAGTCACAAAAATAGTGCTTGTAAAGATTTTAGGCATTACAGAAATATATAAAGTAAAAACTGAAAATTTCAGTCTTTCCATCATGTTTCCTTTTAGGGTTTTTCTGTGTACATATACACATATGTTCACACGTGAATTTAAATATATATTATTGTCCTGTTTGTTCTAAAACAGGATTAAACTAGAGGTATTCTACAACTTGCATCCTTGTCAGTAAAATCTATAGAGTCTTTTTAATGGCTGTATAGTATTCCATAACACAGCTGTACCATTTTTATTTGTTTGTGCCTTTACTGATAGATTTTTTTAAAGTTACCTCTTGTTTTTGAGTATTACAAATAGTGCTGCTTTGTACATGCATCTTAACACAAGTGTTATGTGACTATTTCGGTTAAGAAAGATTTTATAGCATTAGAACTCTTGGCTGGGTGTGGTAGCTCACGCGTGTAATCCTAGCACTCTGGGAGGCTGAGGCGGGTGGATCGCTCGAGGTCAGGAGTTCGAGACCCGCCTGAGCAAGAGTGAGACCCCGTCTCTACTAAAAATAGAAAGAAATTATATGGACAACTGAAAATATATATAGAAAAAAATTAGCTGGGCATGTTGACACATGCCTGTAGTCCCAGCTACTTGGGAGGCTGAGGCAGGAGGATAACTTGAGCCCAGGAGTTTGAGGTTGCTGTGAGCTAGGTTGACACCATGGCACTCTAGCCCTGGCAACAGCGAGACTCTGTCTCAAAAAAAAAAAAAAAAAAAAAGTTAGAACTCCTGCATCCCATATTTTATGTATATTTGATTGCTGCTGGTAACTTTCTTACCAAAACGTTGTAACAGGTTTCACTCCTACCACCACTGAATATTACCAGTCTTTAATTATTATTATATTTTTGCCTTTTGGGGAGTAAAAGGTACTGTGCCATTTAGATTAGTATTTTCCTAGTCTCTTGGTGAGGCTGGGCATCTTTCCATTTTGTTAAATCAGTTGTTTCCTCTGGGGTTTGCCTGGTCTTATCTGTACATTTTTCTTTTGGGTTTTTTGTGTTTTTCTTAATTGGAGTAGTTCTATGTATTTTAAGTGCATATAACTTTTGGTGTTTACTAATGTTTCATTTAACTTTGTTTTTTTTTTCCCTATTGAGAACATTCTTATGAAGTCAAATTTGTAGACTTTTGTTGGCTTTTGAATTTCATATTGTGCTTTGGAAGAACTCTCCCATCCCAAGGTCTTACAAATATATTCCTATATTTTATTCTAATATTTTTAATTTTTATATCTACATCTTCACCTGAAATTTATCTTTTTGTTCTTAAATGTATTGTCTTTTATAATCATTTTCTTATTAATATATGTTTTTTAAGTCAGTAAAAAACTGATGACTTTCCATTGTGGAATTTTACTTTGAGTTATTTTATGTAATTTGTAGTTAATACACCATATATAAAAATTTAAGAGAAAAAAAGTAATTTTTTAGTCTTTTCTGAGAGGGTTCATTCTTTAGCCTGAAAGGACATACGTAAGCACATTTTTAAAAAGTGTGTGATCAGAACAATTAATACTTCAATTCTGCATTTATTATGTATTTTAAGTTTTTCAATTAAATAATATTTTTAATATTGTTGATTAGCTGGGAACAGGCCATTTGTAAAAATCTGGTTTTGAGAGCTCCCAGATGCTGTCAGATTTCAAAGTTAGATACAAGACAGGGGCATCTTGAGAGGTACAGAGCCACCAGTCTGTATGGGGTGGTAAGCTGTAAAGATACTCGAGTTTTGCAGATTTTGATTCAGCAACAGGAAGGGAGAAAGGGCATAAGCACATTACATTCCTCCCCCATGTGGGTTATTTTTGCAATACCACTTATAAAACCTCTAGATCAGGGTCAGGCATATAGCTTGTGGGCCAAATTTGGCCTGCTGCCTGTTTTTGTAAATAAAATCTTACTGGTTTACATGGTATCTATACTTTTGAGTTGGATAAACCATCTGTCATGAAAAGCTTAAAACATTTACCCTTAACAGAAAAAATGACTGCTAATCTAGTTGGCAGGCTTCTTGAAATATAGGTCATATGTCTCATTTGTGATTTTCTTTTTGCAGTACCCAGCACTGTCTAGTGCATAGTAAAAACTCAGTAAATGTCAAGTAGTTTTTTGAAATGTAGACCCGCTAAGAGGCAGTGTTGTGATATAGTAGGGAGAAAATGCTGAGTTGTAGTTGAGGGACATGAGTTGCTGCCTCAAATCTGCTTTCAGTTACCCTTGTCAGCTTGGGTTAGTCATTTTAAGTTCTCTAGCTTTCAAGAACCTAATCTGTAGAAAGTGAAGATTGAGAACAGGACCTACCCTAAAGATGTATTCTTTTGTATTGGATTCTCTAAGTTAGTTTGCAATAAATTCATTGGATCAGTATAGTAAGCTCATTGGATCTCAGCAATTTATGATTGTTTGTAAGGCAGTAAGCACATGATAAAAATAGCTGGAGGGAAAAATAATCTTCACTATCTTGGGATAGGTACTGTTTATGATCTCAACTAATGATACTTGATAATTCTGTCATAGTTGCATAATAATTGATCCAGAATTTTTTTTCCAAACCCTCTTGACTATCTGGTATTCAGTTTACATAGTCTAACCATTACACTTAGTAAAAACATTATAACCTATTTTTTGAGGTCCAACCTTGTGAAATTGTTAAACATAGTACCTGCTACCTTTATTGAACATCTTTATGGGCATGTTTGATTAAGGGCTTATGGTTCTGGAATAATTTGGGCAGTATAATAGCAGCTCTTTTTTTCTTTATAGGTTAGACCAAAGCCATTGCTTATGAAGTTGTTAAAATCTGTTGGTGCACAAAAAGACACGTACACCATGAAAGAGGTAAGCTGAACTAAGAGAAAGACATAAACTAATGTCTTACTAATGGTATGTAGCCATACTTACAGTTTTCAAGACCCTGGGGATAAAATTGGCCACAGAGGGATTTTTAATTATCAGCAACATTAAATTTTGTCGTCATTTGCACTATATTTAGAACCTGAAAATTCTAATTATATGTCTAGTTTCATTTCTCAGCTAGGAACTCAGACAAAGGGAAGCCCTGTATGCATTCTTGACCCTTTTATGCTGTGAACCCATTTGGCAGACTGGTAAAAGTCTTCTCAGACTGGTAACTCCTCAGAATCTTGTTTTTAAATGTATGAAGTAAAATTTACAGGATTACAAAGGAAACTTATGTTTAAATATAGTTATCAAAAATAGTAGTGATATATGTGCTTGTGATATATGTGCTTTTGTTATTAATACATTAAGTACTAAGATTTAGGAACAGATCTAATAAATATAATTTTGATGTAGTGAGGAGTATAAGTAATATTTTGAGATGTTTGCTGTATGCATAGTATGATATGAAAACGCTTGTGGTTTTTATTGATGATTAAATCACAGGGATTACAAATGCTATTGATTTGTTGCCTACATTTATGATTGAAGAAAAAGCTAAATTTCAGTTATAAGTTAGTGAAAATAAAGATAGAAAAAATTTTTTTCCCATCCAAATTAATGGACCCCCTAAATTCTATCCAAGGACTTCTTGGGCATCCCTGGATCCCAGGTTAAGAACTTCTGCACTAGAGATACATGAGTACAGTATACTGATCTTTCTGGGATAGAGGTGAGCTGTTTCATGAACATATGTTCTGTTTAGTGGATACAACATTTCAATGCATTCTCTAGCTTTCAATTTGTGTACAAAACATTTTCAGTGAGAGACTGAGCCATCTTAGGCAATATTTCAGTGTGAATGCAATGTGCCTGTTCCCCATCTGTACCGCTTACTTTATGGGGCTCAGATTACTTAAAACATTAAAGTTTCTCTGTCACAACAGAATAATGGGGCAGGAAGAGATTCCAGACCCTTTTCCTTTTCAGCTACACTTTTACAAACTTCCTTAAGGGATCTTTGGTAGAAGCAATCTAAGTTCTCTTCTTTGCTTTCCCACTGCCCGTCAACCATCTATCCAATTCATAATCACACAGGAATATTCCTTTAGGGCTGACATGCTTAGTGCATTCAGGGAAGTGCCGGGTTAAATGGTATTTTTAGGACTGTTAATTGGGAATTGACCTTATTATTATAATCAGTTAAAGAAACAAAGTATGGATTTGGCAGTAGGTAGAAATGAGAAAATTAATCAAGACCATCATAAAGACTTGGAATGCATATGTTAAACTATGTAACTGTAATGTGTAAATTATCAAATGCTGTTTTCAGTTACAGGCTCTTTGTTCTGGGGCACTTATGGGAAAGTGGTGAAAGCTAGTATGGGGTAGTAGAAAGAGCATTGGACTAGGAGTCAAAAGACCTGGGGTCAGTTTCCCAATTTCTGATACAGTGATGACAGTTCTATGAAATATCAGAAGGATGAGATAGTACTTTTTAAAAATTTTTGATGATTATGGGTACATAATAGTTATATATTTTTATGGGGTACATGTGATGTTTTGATATAGGCATACAAAATGAGTTAATCAAATAAGGGTTATTGGGGTATCATCACCTCACGTATTTAATAATTTCTTTGTGTTAGGAACATAAGTATACCATAACTTATTGTTGATTGTAGTCACTTTGTTATACTATCAAATATGGTTAATTCTATCTAACTGTCTAACTATATTTTGCATTCATTAACCATCCCCACTTTATCCCCCCTCCCTGCTACCCTTCCCAGCCTGTGGTAACCGTCATTCTACTCTCTGTCTCAATGAGATTAATTGTTCTTAATATTTAGCTCCCACGTATGAGTGAGAACATGTGAGATTTGTCTTTCTGTGCCTGGCTTATTTCACATAACATAATGTTCTCCAATTCCATTCATGTTTCAAATGGCAGGATTGCATTATTTTTTTGTAGCTATGTAACATCCCATTGTGTATATGTACCACAATTTATTTGTCCATTCATCCATTGATGGACACTTCGGTTGATTCCCTATCTTGGCTATTGTGAATAGTGTTGTAATAAACATGGGAGTGGAGATACCTTTTCCATATACTACCGAGTTCCCATACTTTGGATATATACCCAGAAGTGGAATTGCTGGGTCATATGGTAGTTCTATTTTCAGTTTGAGGAACCTCCACAGTGTTTTCCATAGTGGTTGCACTAATTTGCATTCCCACCAACAGTGTGTGAGGGTTCTCCTTTTTCCACATCCTTGCCAGCGTTCATTTTTGCCTGTCTTTTTGATTAAAGCCATTTTCACTGGGGTGAGGTGATATCTTACTGTAGTTTTGGTTTGCATTTCTCTAACTAATGATGTCGAGCATTTTTTCACGTACCTGTTGGCCATTTGTATGTCTTCTTTTGAGAAATGTCTGTTCAGATCCTTTGCCCATTTTTTAAGTTGGATTATTTGATTTTTTTTCCCATTGAGTTATTGGTGCTCCTTATATACTCTAGTTATTAATCCCTTGACAGATGGGTAGTTTGCAGATACTTTCTCCTGTGAGTTGTCTTTTCACTTTGTTGATTGTTTTCTTTGTTGTACAGAAACTTTTTAGCTTGATGTGATCCCATTTGTCCAATTTTTCTTTGGTTGCCTGTGCTCTAGTTGTATTACTCAAGAAATCCTTGCCCAGACCAATGGTCCTGAAGTGTTTCCCCCCCCATTTTTTTTTCAGTAGTTTCATAGTTTCAGGTCTTAGATTTAGGTTGTTAATCCATTTTGATTTGATTTTTGTATATGGTGAGAGATAAGGGTCTATCCATTCTTCTGCATATGGATATTCAGTTTTCCCAGCACCATTTATTGAAGAGACTATCCTTTCTCCCCTGTATGTTTTTGGCACCTTTGTCAAAGATAATAAGTTTACTATAGATGTGTAGATTTATTTCTGAGTTCTCTGTTCTGTTCCATTGGTCTAAGTGTCTGTTTTTATGCTAGCAACATGCTGTTTGGTTACTACAGCTCTGTAGTATAATTTGAAGTCAGATAATGTGATTCCTCCAGTTTTGTCCTTTATGCTGAGGATGGCTTTGGCTATTCTGGGTCTTTTTTGGTACCATATAAATTTTAGGATTATTTTTTCTATTTCTGTAAAGAATATCTTTGGTATTTTGATGAGGACTGCATTGAATCTGTAGATTGCTTTGGATAGTATGGACATTTAACAATATTGATTCTTCCAATACGTGAGCATGGACTGTCTTTCCATTTTTTTTGTGTACTCTTCAACTACTTTCATCAGTGTTTTCTAGTTTTCATTGTAGAGATCTTTCACTTCTTTGGTAAAGCTTATTCCTGGGTATTTTATTTTATTTGTAGCTACTGTAAATGGGATTACTTTCTTGGTTTCTTTTTCAGATTGTTTACTGTTGGCATATAGAAATGCTACTGATTTTTGTATGTTGACTTTGTGTCCCGGAACTTTACTGAATTTGTTTATCTGCTATAATAGTTTTTGAGTGGAATCTTTAAGTTTCTCTAGATATAAGATCATACTGTTTAAAAACAAGTATAATTTGACTTCTTCTTTTCCAATTTGGATGCTCTTTATTTCTTTCTCTTGTCTGATTGCTCTAGCTAGAACTTCCAGTAGTATCTTAAATAACAGTAGTGAAGGTGGGCATTGTTGTCTTGTTCCAGATCTTAGAGGAAAAGCTTTCAGGTTTTCCCCATTCAGTATGATACTAGCTATGGGTCTATCACATATGGCTTTTACCATGTTGAGGTAAGCTTCTTCTATACCCAGTTTATTGAGAGTTTTCATAATGAAGCGATGCTGAATTTTATTGAATGCTTTTTCAGTATCAGTTGAAATGATCATATGATTTTTGTCCTTTGTTCTGTTGATATATTACATTGATTTGCATATGTTGAACCATCCTTGTATCCCTGGGATGAATCCCACTTAATCACAAAGAATGATTTTTTTCCAATTTATTGGCATAGAGTTCCTTGCATTAGTCTCTAATGATCCTTTGGATTTCTGCAGTTTCAGTTGTAATGTCTTCCTTTTATTTTTTTGAGACAGTGTCTCACTCTGTTGGTCTGGTTAGAGTACAGTGTCATCATCGTAGCTCACTGCAAACTCAAACTCCTGGGCTCAAGTGATCCTCTTGCCTCAGCCTCCCTAGTAGCTGGGAGTATAGGCACATGTCACAATACCTGGCTAATTTTTCTATTTTTAGCAGAGATGGGGTCTTGCTTTTGCTCAGGCTGGTCTTGAACTCCTGAGCCACTGTGCCTGCCCTTTTTGTCTCTGATTTTATTTATTTGGGTCTTCTCTATTTTTTTTTTTTCTTAGTCTGGCGAAAGGTGTGTCTATTTTGTTTATCTTTTCAAAAGACCAACTTTTTGTTGATGTTTTGTAATGTTTTTGGTTTCAATTTCATTTATTTCTGCTCTGATCTTTATTCTTCTAATTTGAGGGTTGGTTTGCTCTTGTTTTTTACTTCTTTGAGATGTATTGTTAGGTTGTTTATTTGAAGCTTTTCGACTTTTTTGATGTAGGCACATATTGCTATAAACTTTCTTGGTGCTGCTTTTGCTGTATCCCATAGGTTTTGGTGTGTTTTCATTCTCATTTATTTCAAGAAATTTTTAATTCTTAATCTCTTCATTGACCCACTGGTCACTTAGTAGCATATTGTTTAATTCCCATGTGTTTGTATATTTTCCAGTGTTCCTCTTGTTATTGACTTTCAGTTTTATTCCGTTGTTAGAAAAAATACTTAGTACGATTTCTTTTTTTTTTTTTTTAATTTTTTGAGACTTGTTTTGTGGTCTGACATGTGGTTTATCCTTGAGAATGATCCATGAGCTGAGGAGAAGAATGTATTGAATTCTGTAGCTGCTGGATGAAACATAGCAAAAATATCTATTAGGTCCATTTGGTCTATAGTGCAGATTACATCCAATGTTTCATTATTAATTTTCTGTCTGGATGTTCTGTCCAGTGCTAAAAGTGGAGTGTTAAGGTCTCCAGCAATTGTTGTATTGGGATCTATCTCTCTTTTTAGCTCTGAGTGCTCCTCCAGTATATTGCATATATATTTAGATGCAATATAATATGATGCATATATATTTAGAATTGTTACATCCTTTTGCTGAATTGACCCTTTTATCATTATATGATGACCTTGCTTGTTTCTTTTTACAGTTTTTGTCTTAAAATCTATTTTATCTAATAGACTTATAGCTACTCCTGGTTTTTTTTTGGTTTCCATTTGCATCGACTATCTTTTTCTATCTCTTTATTTTCAATCTGTGTGTGTGAGATGGTACTTGTAAAAGTTTGTTGTAAACTGTAAAATGCCATACATATTAGGTGGCTGTTAATGGGTTTCTTATCTGGATATCTTAAAATGTATTGCCAACTTTTGTGTCTTAATGGAGCACATGGAATGTAGTTTAACTTTATATTAATGGCTCAGGGTCATTATTTTGATTATTTATTACTGTATAGATTATATTGATATCTTTGATGGTTTATTTCATTCACTGAATTCTCTCAAACTGTTAGGTAGATATCATTGGCCATTTTCTTATCTTTCTCCTCTGATGAGCTCAGAGGCTACTGAGGGTGTGTGGTGTTTGTGACTATTTACAAAATGGCTCCAGGTCACTGCCATATTTTAGTTGATTTTTTTTTTTATTCTGTAACTTTTTATTGCTCTCAGTGGTTTTTGTATTTTGCTGTCTTTTCCTTCCTAATGCATTAGTATTTAGATATCTGGGTAGAGTTAAAGTCTGCAAGGCAAAAAAAAACATTTTAAGGTTTAAGTAAATAGACGAGCAATTATTTCTATTTCCATCAAATTAAAAGGAAAAAATTTTAAAGTAGTTTCTTTTAGAGTATAAAATGGTTGTTATTCTACATGATTGGATGTGGTTGCTGGTGGTTTAACCCTGTTCAGATAAATGGGATATTATTGAATGTATTTGAAACTAACATTTAGTTTTCTTTAATGCTCAGAAATCATTTCTATTTCAGGTTATATTTTATCTTGGCCAGTATATTATGACTAAACGATTATATGATGAGAAGCAACAACATATTGTATATTGTTCAAATGATCTTCTAGGAGATTTGTTTGGAGTGCCAAGCTTCTCTGTGAAAGAGCACAGGTAAATTCTTTAGTTTAGTCTATTGTAAAAAGCCAGCTGGGCAAACATTTCAATTCACCTCCACCCTTACTTCCTTTTATCAGAGAAAAATTGTTGCAATATATATATATAAAAGATGCTGAAATTTAATTTCTTAGTTCTAGAATATTTGAGAAGGAGGTAAATTGACTTAACCTAACTCTTAGTTTCCCATTTATAAAATATGGATTATATCTATGGATATATATCTCGTGTGGAGGTTATATTTCACGAAAGACATTTTATAAAAAGCACAGTGTTTGGCACATAGCATTCAAATGTTAGCTACAGTTATATACTATAAATTATTATTCCAATCACCTTCAGAAACAATCTTTATACCACCATGTGGTAAAGCTTAAACCTGAGCCTTAGTTACTTTGGAAATAATTTTCTTTGTCATATATCATTATGGCACTTATCAGCACAATTTAACCCAGGTGACATTTCTAGAATTATTCTTTTGGGAACTCAGTGTTTTTTTAGTCATTCTTACCTTACATTTGGAATTGTCGTGTTTGATTTAGTGCAGTCAATCTGTGTTGAGCCTTACCATTTGTGTCTTAATAAAGGGATGAATACTTTTCACCTGAAACAGTTAATTAGCTTCTAGTATTGAATGCTCAATAATACAGCTAAAAAGATGGTAATTAAATGGGATATTTTAGCTTTATTTTATTTTTTTTATTTTAAAATATTTTTCCAGGCTTTATGGTTACAGATATGTTAGCTTTAAAACAATTTCATTAATATAAACATAATATATTATTGAACATTAAGAAAAGACAACTAAGAAAAGTAGGGAAAAAAAATGACTGTAGTTTGTCACCAAAAGATATTTTTAGTAGTCATGTTCATAGTATGTACAGATGTGTGTTTTAATCAAGTTATGAACATAGTACTATATTTAATTTCATCTTCTTAATTTAACATTATATAAACATCTTTCCATTGACAAACCACTTCTATTTAATGTTCATTCATGTTGTCGTTTTATAGTTGGCTTTGGGATATAAGATTTACTTTTATAAATTTAATAAATATATTTTTTTCATCCTTTGAATATTTAATCTTCTTATAATGTTTGGAGGTGTAATTTGTGATAAAATTATCTTTGACTTGAATTCTAAATGTTGAGAGATTAGAAATTGAGGAAATTGCTGACTTGAAAAAGGATATGGGTGGGCCATAGTGACTCATGCCTGTAATCCCAGCACTCTGGGAGGCCCAGGCAGGAGAATCACTTAAGCTCAGGAGTTCAAGACCAGCCTGAGCAAGAGCGAGACCCCATCTCTACTAAAAATAGAAAAAACTAGCCAGGAGACTAGAAAAAAAAAAAAAAAGCCAGGTGTGGTGACGTGTGCCTGTCGTCCCACCTACTTAGGAGGCTGAGGCAGGAGAATCACTTGAGCCCGGAAGTCTGAGGTTGCTGTGAGCTAGGCTGATGCCATGGCACTTTAGCCCAGGGAACAGAGCAAGACTCTATCTCATGGGAAAAAAAAAAGGATATGGATAAGAGTATTGTGGGGTTTCTTTGTATGTGTGTTTGGTGGGGTGGGGAGCTTTAGATTGCTGTATCATCTTTCCCAAGGGTGAAAATAGATAGTTGGGGTTGGTACTTTCCCCTTAACACTGAGAAGTAGAAATGGTATTTTGTGACAAACATTCTCTAAAATCATTAGTTTAAAAACTTACAAAAAGAAAAATGTCTCGTGATATCAATGAATACTGGGATAAATGAATTGTTTTCCTATTAGGGTATAAGCTCCATGAGACAGAGGTTTGTTTCTGTTTTATTTTTTGTTTTTCCCCAGTGTCTAGAGTAGTTTTGACTGGTACATAGTAGATTCTCAGTCTGTATTTATTGAATGAATGAATACTGCCTTATGTTTTAAGATCAAGAAAGGAAATCCATTAGATGATTGATCCAAGGTTATTAGAGTCAAGAATATACCAAGTTTTTCTTTAGTGGGTTTTACATAACTGATTACTATTTTAGGCAGTTTGCTTCTAAGCACAGAGCTAGAAAAAAATTTATTTCCATTTGAAAATAAATATACTAACTTGCTTCCTGCTTGCACACCCATTTGGGGGGGAGCCTTTTGGTAAAGTCCAAACAAAGCACATTTTGGGAAATGGAGATGTGAGGTCGCCCTGAGAGACCTTAGTGATTATTAAAAGTAGCTGTATGTAATCATTGTGCTACTTATTACTGTGGTGCTTTCAAGGGTCTAGAACCTTGCCAATGATGTAATTTGAATACAGTGATTTAAAATTTGGTTTTGAAGTGTGCAGTAGTTCATATCAAATAAGCATTTAAAAGTCTGTTTAAATTCAGTTTAATTTTTATTTTAAAATATTTCTTTTTTTTTTTCTCCTACAAGGAAAATATATACAATGATCTACAGAAACTTGGTAGTAGTCAATCAGCAGGGTAAGTTAATTTTGAACATCATAAATATATACGATAAAAACATTTTAAACACTCTGGGAGGCTGAGGCTGGTGGATTGTTTGAGCTCAGGAGTTTGAGACCAGCTTGAGCAAGAGCAAGACCCTGTCTCTACTAAAAATAGAAAGAAATTATATGAACAACTAAAAATATATATAGAAAAAATTAGCCAGGCATGGTGGTGCATGCCTGTAGTCCCAGCTACTTGGGAGGCTGAGGCAGGAGGATTGCTTGAGCCCAGGAGTTTGAGGTTGCTGTGAGCCAGGCTGACACCATGGCACTCTAGCATGGGCAACAGAGTGAGACTCTGTCTCAAAAAAAAAAAAAAAAAAAAAAAAAAATTTAAAAGACATTTTTGTTTATGTACATACATTTTATAATTATGATTCTCTTTAAAAGTTGCTATAAAAGTCATAAATTTAACAGGAAGAAGTATATATGTAGGTAAACATAAAACTAAGGTTCTAATGTAAAGCTAAATATCCTATTATATCAGTTTAAGCCTTGAGATACCAGAGTTAGGATTTGATGTGAAAGGTAGATAATTTCAAAAGCTCCTGCTTAATAGAGGCATGATTAAACCTTGAAAAATGTATTGAAAGGCATTGGAAAATAATGCAGTACATAGGTAGACCCATGGGGGATGGTTTTTTTTTTTTTTGGTAATAGATGATACTTTGTTTACCAATTTGTGTAGGTAAATGGCATTTTATGTTCCTACTTGATGTTCTTAATTGGTCATTTTTAGACTTGCAGTTCTTAAACTGGTTATTTTTGGGTCACATCTCCCTTTGATAATCTGATGAAAGCACTGGGTTCTTGTTTCAGAAAGATGCACATATACATAATACATTGATATATTGGTAAATGTTTAACAACCTACTGTCCATGGGGAAAAGCCCTTATTTGTGTGGTTGCTGATTTCCATGGTGTAAATACTCGCATTTTCAGGATACAAACACGGAGTTGGGACGAGATGTACACAGTGCTGGTAGGAGCTGTCTTCAATACACTATAGCCCTTAAGTTCATCCTCAAACTGTAATTAAAAACTACTCTCAGAAGCTTGGTTAGTTCCCGGAATGAACTGACCACTCCCTTGTGCTCCCTCTCTCCATGTTCAGATTTTATTGTTATATTGCTTTGTTACACTTGTTTATGTTTCTGTTACCTGTGTCTAGTCAGGTTTGCATTGTGTATCACATAGCGTAGTGTTTATTAATATGGTGTTTACTAAATGTGTTGAATACTTATTTTTCCAAAGTTAGAATTTAAAACCCAGAAAAATGTATCATCATCCCAAAATAAAAGAAATTATTAGGCTGGTGACTTGGCATTTTATTGTTTTAAAGCTCTTCAAGACATCATGGCAAAATATACAACTATAGTATTTGCAGCAATATTTTGAGTTTTCTGATGTTTCCCTGATATATTCATTCATTCATTTAAATAAACTTTGGCAGATTTCTAGGAAACTTAATGAGATGGTAACATGTAAATTACTTATTTCCATTCTGAGTTTGTTGTAGGTTTCAGTAGAATTAACTTCAAAAGTCCTATATCTGTGTTCTCAACCTTGTCACACCTAATTCTTCCTTTTTATTACATCTGTTTTGTATCATCTCCTTTATTATACTAAACCAAAATTCCTGGATAATAAAACCTATCTATATGTGCAATTTAAAAAAATCAGTATAATGCCTTACCCGTAGTATAAAAAGAAAATTAATACATGATAATATATCATTTCAAAATGTTAATGCTCAGGCATGACTTCACTATTAAGATGAAAATGTTTCCAAGGGGGTAGTAAACGGTATTTGATTATGATCTTGTATATATTCCAAATCTGAAACTTTGACTTTTGAGTTCTAATTCTGTATATCCAGCTACGGGCTAAACCTTTCTACCTGCATAACTCACTTTAGTTTGTTATCTTGCCATCCAAATCTGTTCACCTTTCTGACGTTTCTCTCTTAGTGAATGATACCACCCATTTGTTCACTCAAGGTAGAATCTTGGAGTCTTAACTCCTTTCTCCCTTGCCTTGTACACCAGACACCAGACCAGGTCTTATTGGTTTTTACTTTTTTAATTTCTCTTGAATTATTTTTTCCATTCCTTAATTTAGGCTTTAATACTTTTTTGTTTGTTTTATTGCAGCTACTGTCTAATACTGATTTCCCTGCTATAATGCTGGTTTCCTTGCCTGTACCCTCTTTTTCTTCTATTTTCCCAGAGTGATCTGTCATTCTTCTGCTTAAAATTACCATTTAGGGGTTCATTATTACTCTGGATATACTGCCTTCTGTGAGCTAAGAAATCAGTTTTATTTCTTAGACTAAAACCCTTTTTAATGGTGAGTGGCTACAGCATTGTCTTGGGGAAGATTCTGAAGTGTCCACTGGGAAGAATGCAGTAATGCAGGAATGACATCATGAGTGTTGCTTGTCGACATCCTTGTGCTGTTTGGCTAGACACACAGAATCCTTTACAGTCTGACCTTGCTTACATTCCAGTAAAAATGAACTACCTGTAGTTCCTGCAACAACAACTGTTTGCCTCTGGATTCTTTCTCACATGCTATTCCCATGGTCTGGAATGGCCTTTCCTGCCTCTATTTCTACATTGTACTATGAAACCTTTCCTGATTCTTTGCTCCTCAGACCCTCCCTATCCCTACCAAATAGTTACTATTCCATCTTCTCTGTGAATTTATACACAGAGAATTTATATACTTCTTTTAATGTGTTTATTATACTTTTCTTTTTTTTTTTTTTGAGATAGAGTCTCACTGTGTTGCCTGGGCTAGAGTGCCGTGGCGTCAGCCTAGCTCACGGCAACCTGAAACTCCTGGGCTCAAGTGATCCTCCTGCCTCAGCCTCCCGAGTAGCTGGGACTACAGGCATGCACCACCAGGCCCGGCTAATTTTTCTATATGTATTTTTAGCTGTCCATATAATTTCTTTCCATATAATTTTTAGTAGAGACGGGGTCTCCCTCTTGCTCAGGCTGGTCTCTAACTCCTGAGCTCAAACAATCTGCCCACCTCAGCCTCCCAGAGTATTAGGATTACAGGCATGAGCCACCGAGTCTGGCCTATTATACTTTATAATTACTCTTTCATGTATCTTGTGTATTAAAATTGAGGTATTTATATCTGTAGTATTTAGCATGGGGCTGGCATCTGGGAAATACATGTTTAATGTTTGTTGAAAGGTTAAATTATGTAAGAGTTTATGTTGGGCTGATATCTATTGAATAGCCTAGTTTGTGATTCTTTGTTTTCATTTTCTCTCAGAATCATCAGACTCAGGTACATCTGTGAGTGAGAACAGATGTCACCTTGAAGGTGGGAGTGATCAAAAGGTAATCTTTAAGTAAAGTTTTCATTCCACTATAATATTTCTCGAAAATTGGAAAGGTTATTTAAAACACAGACTTTTAGTTTCCTGACATTATGTTTAGTTTGTCATATCTATTTTTTCTTGAATGCTTAGGACCCGGTGCAAGAGCTACAGGAAGAGAAACCTTCATCTTCAAGTTTGGTTTCTAGACCATCTACCTCATCTAGAAGGAGAGCAATTAGTGAGACAGGTATGTATAAATATTTATTTGGCACATTCAAACAGCTTTTTGGTGTTCTGTCTTTAATGAAGTTAGTGCTTTTAGGGCTAATGAAATTGTTCTGCTTTTTTGGTTTAGAGGAATGAACTTCTGAGTTTATTTTTTTATTTTATTTGAAATGTATCCAAATTGCTTTTTTAGCAATAGTTTTCCTGCTGACTACAGCAGGCACTGTTTACTGTGCTCCACTGGAGTTTATAGTTAGCCAGCTCTCTAATATGAAGATAATACAGGACAAGGATATAAACTCTAATTTTAGCCATTATTCTTAGTTACCTTTGCAGTTAAAATTTTTAATAGTTTTTAATAAATGATAAAACATACCAATGTGTTTTAAAACAGAGAAATAAGTAACATCTTAGAAATGAAAAAGAGTTAAAATGGCTGAGAACATTTTTCTAGAGAAAAGATAGCAGAGGAGAAGACTGTAGCCTGATGAAGTCACAATAGCTAAAACTGTATGATTCAGGTGAAAGAAGGATCAGTGAAATAGATAAACCCAGACCAGGGTTTTACACATGAGGGCAGAGGGCAGAAAGGCAGAGGATGTCTTATTAAATATGTGGAACTAAAACAAATGCGTAGTTATCTGCAGAAAAGATGCAAGTACATCTGTCCCTGTATGTCAAAATGAGTTCTAAATAACTTTAAAAGACTTATGAAAAAAATATAAGATATTTGAAAGATAGTCACTTTGTTTTTTAAAAACTGAGTGGGCCTGTGGAAGAGATAGTCACTTTAAATTTGACAGTATTACTATCTTTATTACATAAAAAGTTTCCAAAACACAATACAGAAAATATTAAAAATTCAAATAGCAAAAAAGACAAAAAATGAACAGAAATTTCTCACAGTAAATGCAAATAGCTAAATAACTATAGGGAGGGGGTGAATTTTGGTGATGTTAGCTTTATAGATAAAAATACAAAAAAGGCCAGGTGTATTGGCTCACTCATACCTGTAATCCTAGCACTTTGGGAGGCAGAGGCAGGAGGATCACTTGAGTCCAGGAGTTCAAGACCAGCCTGAGCAAGAGACCCTGTTCTATAAAAAACAGAAAAATTAGGTGAATGTGGTGGCAAGAGCCTGTAATCCCAGGTACTTGAGAGGCTGAGGCAAGAGGATGGCTTGAGCCTGGGAATTTGAGTTTGCAGTGGGCTATGATGATACCACTGTACTCTAGCCAGGGGTGACAGCAAGACCCTGTCTCCAAAAAAAAAAAAAAAAATACCAAAATGGATGTCTTTTGGTCTGTCCAATTAACAAAGATACATTTTTTACTCATCCTTGCAACTTGTGTATTGGCACTGGTACGCTATTGGTGTATCATTTGGTATAAATTGGTTAAATCTTTATGGATTATGAAAGGTTAGAGTTATTAACATTATCCTAGTAATTAATAAGTGAAAACCAGTGAGTTATAACACTAAAATATTAATAGTCTCTCAGTGGTAGCATTACAGATGATTTACATTTGTTTTTCTGTTTTCTTTAGATTTCTACAGTGAGTAATGTATTACTTTAATCAGAAAAAAGTCCCCAGTTTTTTTTTTGATGGAGGGAAACAAACATGGTTAAGAACTTACATCAAGAACTTGTGATCTAGTTATGGAGATAAAACACAGTATAGGATGTAAGAGTGTTTTGGGAATTTATAGAAAGAAGAGATGGCTTTTTTTTTTTTTTTTTTATGACTTCTGACTAGGTAGGTCAAGAGACGGAAATGGAATGAGCAAAGGTATGAGAATTGTACTTGTTTCAGGCATGCAGATTATATTTTAATCCCATAATCCTATTGAACCCCCTTGCACATACATCATTGAATAATTATGTAGATATTTCTCTAGATAAATTGTCCACAAAATGTTGCACTATTTTATATTCCTATGAACAGTGTATAAAAATGCCCTTTCAAATCTTCTGTGATAACTGTCTCTCATTTTAATTTTTGTCATTTTCATGGGTGAAAAATAATACATTTGAATTCTCATTTCCTTGATCCCTAGAAAATAGATTTTTCGTGTGTTATTAATCATTTGTATTTCTTCTCTGACTTGCTTTTTGTAATTTTTGATTTTTTTAAAAAATTGAGTTTATCTTGATTTATTAGGAGGACTTTGTATAATTAATATATATGAAATCTGGATATTTAACCATTATCTATTATATGTTGCGTATATTTCCTTCTAATCTGACATTTGCCTTTTAACTTTTGTTTATGGTGTTTTATTTTGCCATGTAAATCTTAATGTCGTCTAATATTGATAGTCTTTTTTTTGAGGGCTTTGTAGTATTATGAAATACTTCCCCACGCTAGTATCATAAGAATATTATAGGTACTTGATTGGTTTGGTTCTTTATGTTTGGCTCTTTAATCCACTTGGAATTTATTTTCATGTCTCTTACTACGTAGGACTCTCATTTATATCAGACAGATTTGGCTAACATTTTGACTTCTTAAGTCAGAGATAATTTTTTGTTTAAAATAAAATGGACACAGTTTTCACTGGTTTTGATGTCTGTTGAAAATACAGGATACTGAAGAAATTGAAACATTAATAATACCTTCTGAATCTTAAATTCAGCTGATGAAAAAAAAGAAAAAAGAATACCCTCTAAGTAAATTAAACATTTTTGGTTCTTTTCAGAAAAAAAGAAATCTTATATTGTAATGTTTGGTTTTGACAGAAAAATTTTAGATTGATTAATAAAAGTTTTAGATTGATTAAATTAATTGTGCTTTATGGAGATAAAGCTCTAAAGGAAGAATAGAAAGCTTTTTAAGATACAGTTCTATAACTCTCAGTTGGACAGATTCTATAAAGCAGTGTTCATTTTTGAAACAATAGTAGTAATTCACCATTTTTCTGTTTAATTTTGTTGAAACTAAGCTCAATTTCTAAATCAATCTCAGTACAGTAATTTACTTTTTTCCTTTACATATCCAGAAGAAAATTCAGATGAATTGTCCAGTGAACGGCAAAGAAAACGCCACAAGTCTGATAGTATTTCCCTTTCCTTTGATGAGAGCCTGGCACTGTGTGTAATAAGGGAGATATGTTGCGAAAGAAGCAGTAGCAGTGAATCTACAGGGACTCCATCAAATCCGGTAATGGTCTCATTTTAAGTAAAACAAGAGTCTTATTTTTAAAATCTAGTCCTAGCCGTCCTAATGTGGCCTCTGGATCTTTGAGTGCAGCCTTTTGACTGAATCCAAATTTTAAAGAACAGATTCTTTTAATAATAATAATCCTTTTGCTGCTGCTAAATACAGTGGTGAATTTTACTGTCAAACAAAACTTCTGTATAGATCTTTTCCACCTCCAACCCTGGCTTTGGGGCAAATGGTGGGAGCTGGTGGAGCAACACTGGTATTGGTAAAATTAGTCCCAATATTTATAGTTACTAATGTCACCCTGTGTATTAGAGAATCTTTGTGGACCACTGCACCAATCATAAATTCAAATAAATTAGACTGTAGCATAGTCTGAGAATTTGGAAGTTACACTTTTTAAAAAATAAGTGAACAAAACCCAAAATTTGGTTCAATTAAATATCTTAGGGTTCTAAGACAAATTTGTCTTTAATATTTAGAATATATATTTTATTACAGCTGTCAGCAGATAAGTCAGCATAGTCTGAGCTTAACATTTGCCATACATGGGTCTAGACATCAGGGAAGGCCTTTTTACTAATGCTGTGAAACATGGGTATATTATTGCATGGATGATGGGAGAATATTAGTATGTTCTGATTACTGATACAGAATTTCAAAGTATTAGCCAGAAGTAAAACTCTTAAGAGATGTCACTGAAGGAGGTTTGGTAAAAAATTTTTTGTTAACAAGAGTGCTTGAACAATGGAATATTTTCTTTCTTATCATTAAACATTATGAAAGTTCGAACCTTTTTATAAAATATGGCAGTGTCTCATTGTCATTATTTCTGGATATTAGTGATCATATTATATAGTTCTCTAGACGATGTAGGAGAGTGAATCAACCGTGATAGTAACCCTATGCTTACCTTTTGCCTGTTGTTACTTCCTGTGTCATCTTTGCATTTTTCTCTTCCGAAGCAGTGAGTGTGTGAATACTGACCTGGCTTCTTGAGTTAGTGCTGTACTTAACAGAGCTGTTACTTGTTTAGGCCACTAGATGGCACCATGGGCTCCTGCTCAGTGTGAGAGCAAGTTCTTCATTCAGCAGACGTTTACGTCGTTTCTGTGCCAGGTTTCATACAGTGGAGATGGCACTGGAGATACAGTGGTAGTCAAGGCATTAATAAATATGGTTCCTACCCTTGTGGGGAGAGAGACCATTAACAATTAAATGATGAAACATTTAATAAATCCTATACAAAATACAGGTTTTGAGAGCAAATAAGTATGATCTGAAGATTGAATCCAGTTAAAGAAAACTTGATTGGATACACAAACTACAAGTTTGGTTAATTTTATTCTTTACAAATGGCTTACAAAAGAGAATTACTGCACCCCATTTAACTTAATGGTATTTATTTATTTATTTTTTACAGCTAGTCAAGTGAAGCAGTGGGTTAACTTACAGTCTTTTTAAAAGTTGTATGAGAATTCTAGCTGAATGATATTTAGAATCCTTGTTACTGCTTTGTACCTGGGACACTGCCTCGTTATCAAAACAGAGTGTAGAAGGGTATTTCCGTTTTGTTGTTGTCAGTCCTGTCCCACACTCTTACAAAAATCCTATAAAAAATCTGTTGTTTTTTAGATTCAGTCCCTAGTTGTAAATGCTTTTGGTAGGGCCAACCTTTTTTCCTTCATTTTAGTTTACTTCATATGAGAATGTTATAATCAGCATTTAGTGCCATTATTCACCAATTTATGAAGAGAATTAAAGTATATTCTTCTCTCATCTTCTTTCTTTTGTGTTTAATAAATTGGGAAGCTATGTTGTAAACTTAGTTACTAGGCAGTTTATATTGAATTTTAACATCTCAGCAGCCTCAAACTTCTTTTACAGGTGGGAAAACTAAGACTTGGGAGTTTTAAAAAAACTTGTTTAAGGTTCCTACGACTAGTAATTGTCACAATTGGAACTGAGACAAAATCAGCCATCTTTCCAGATTAAGCCTATCTGATAATTTTTAAATGTATAGTATTTAACAATTTCTGAGTCATTCTTCTTTGAACATTAGCCAAAACTTCTTCAAACTACTCCCAGTTTTCCATTCTTCATTGTACCTTATGGTAGGGGTTGGCAAACTTAAGAGCCAGACCATTAATTATTGGGCTCTGCGGGCCATAGGATCTCTGTTGCAGGTGCTCAGTTCTAACTATTGTGATGCACGAGCAGCCATACACAACAAATAAACAAATGGGCATGGCTGTGTTCAATAAAACTTTATAAAAATAGGTGGGCAATGGGCTTACAATTTGCAGACCCTTACCATAGAATATGCTTTCTGAGACTTAATTTTTCTTGTGATGTATTCTAAAATTAATGCACTGAAGACTTTAGTTAATTGAAGCATCTGGTTTGTTGAGTTACTTTATTAGAGATGTTACTCTATTCTAGCTTGATGTGTCATTCTAACCTGATTGCTAATAGAGCCCTTGTTAGGAATTAGAGCTGCATCTTGAGAATGTTGCTTTTACTACTGCTTCTCTAACATCACTCTAAAAAAGTATTTTGACCTCAGAGGTCATAAAATAATATGCTTTGTTTTTATTTTTAGAAATGATGGAGATTGTTTAGAGATCACTTAATCTAAACTCCTTTTATAGGTGAAGTAGTTGTAGCGTTTAGAAGTTAAATGATATGTCCAAAGTTAAGTAGCTACTTAGTGGCAAATCTAAAATAAGAAATGTGTGTATCCTGACTCCTAGGCTTTTTCCAGTTGTAGCCTTCTGCTTAGTATATGGGCCCACCCATAGCCACTAACAGGAAATATGGGCCTGAAGGTCTTACTGGGCTTAAAGTCCTAAAAATGAGGTGTCAGATGAGCAGCTACAGAATTTTAAAGATAAATTAAAAAAAATTAAGTCTGAAAACTCTTCAAAAGAAATTATTTTCGAAATTCATTAAAACATAAATATCATAAATATGTCTTGTTACTAGCATTCTACCAATTTTAATATATAAAGATGATTATGACAGGTCTTAGCTCTCAAAGTACATATAATTCAGATGAGAAACATGCATGCAAAATTACGTTTTGCATAATTTTTGTGAGAGAATATATAATCAGTATCATACAAGTAGTAAAGATAATTAAAGGCGGAAGATCTCTTTCAGTTACAGTATTGACAGAGGCTTAGCTAACGAAGGATTAATAGGATTTATACACTGTCGGGTTATTCCTGTTATAGGGTGGAAGTTGAAGTGCCAAGATTAATTTAGGAAGCAATCTAGATCTTGCTGGATTGTCTGTATTTAGTAAGGGAGGAGGGGAGGAATGTCTAGTTGAAGATAAGATGAAGATGTTAATGTAATCATACTGTATGTACATTCAGTGCCACAGGGCTGTGGCCCTTTTCCTTTATGCAATGGGGTCTTGAACAGGGGAAATAATAATGTATTAATAGTAGTGATAACCTTGAACCTTAGTCTAGTACCAGTGCATGGGATGGATCTGAGAAGGAAATAGAAGCCCAGGGATGAATTAGGAGGCTGTTACAGAGGCTAAGAGGTAATGTATATTAAATCATGTTGTTTTTTTCTTATTTTAGGATCTTGATGCTGGTATAAGTGAACATTCAGGTGATCAGTTGGATCAGGATTCAGTTTCAGATCAATTTAGTGTAGAATTTGAAGTTGAATCTCTTGATTCAGAAGATTATAGCCTTAGTGAAGAAGGACAAGAACTCTCAGATGAAGATGATGAGGTAGTTTTTTTTCCTTCCAATTATATTAGAAAATTGTTAAATATTTTCCATGTTCGTTCACTTTGATGAGTTTGAAATAATATATTCAGATCATTTAGATTTCACTTGAAATCCTTGCCCCTTGATTTGTTCAAATTAGAGTATTGGTTTGTAGACTTGAGGCTTTAATAATTCTTTTTTGTTTTTTGAGACAGAGTCTCGCTCTGTTGCCCGGGCTAGAGTGAGTGCCGTGGCGTCAGCCTAGCTCACAGCAACCTCAAACTCCTGGGCTTAAACGATCCTACTGCCTCAGCCTCCCGAGTAGCTGGGACTACAGGCATGCGCCACCATGCCTGGCTAATTTTTTTTTTTCTATATATATTTTTAGTTGGCCAGATAATTTCTTTCTATTTTTAGTAGAGACAGAGTCTCAGTCTTGCTCAGGCTGATCTCGAACTCCTGCCCTTGAGCGATCCACCCGCCTCGGCCTCCCAGAGTGCTAGGATTACAGGCGTGAGCCACCGCGCCTGGCCAAATAATTCTTATCGTTGATTTATATATTCTTATATTCCTGCTAATGCCAAGAAGTCAATAGGCCTTAATAAACATTCTTATAATGGTCTGTTCATTTTTTAAAATATTCAGTTACTCTCTTTTGGTAATAATTTTCTATAAAAGTGAAACATACACACAGTTAAAGTCATATAGTACCTCAGATCTATTTTCTAGAAGTGGCTGCCTTCAACATTTCTAGGTATTTCCCTTCGTATTTATAACATAAAGCCACATATGCTGACTCTTCAGTTTTGTTTTAAACATCTATCTATTGACTTTTCCCAGGGTGGGTGAGGATTTCACTGTCCTCCATTTTTCCCCCTTTATTTTCACTTCATTTGACCATTTTCTCAGAATTTTTCATTTATAGTAATACGCCCTTCGTGTGTATAGTAATACACACATTTATAGTAATAGTGTTTAGGACCTATCACTAAGAAGCCTTCTTTATTGAAGGAAAAAAGGTGATGAATTAATGCTAATGAATTTGTTTTATTAGGTATATCGAGTTACTGTGTATCAGGCAGAGGAGAGTGATACAGATTCATTTGAAGAAGATCCTGAGATTTCCTTAGCTGTAAGTATATATCTGCTTTTTAAAGGAATCAAAAAATAACAGTGGGGTCAAGATTAGGAAAATATGTCTAGAAGTCCTCTCTGAAATCAGGTGGTTTTTATAAAGTTAAAATCTAAATGATTTAAAGCATTTTTCTTCTTTTATTTGTTGTGGTGAGATCTCTTGCTATAATCTTTATTTTTATGTGCTGGAATTTGAACTTTTTAAGATTCTAATATGGAAAATACCAAGTATGTACAGCATAGAGAGTGGTATAATGTATCTCCAGTGTACTCACCCAACTTTAACAGTTACCAACATTTTGGCAATCTTGTCAAATGTAAACTTTCTTTTCTTTTTGTAAATGTAAACTTTTTTTTTTTTTTTTTGAGACAGAGTGTCACTCTGTTGCCCAGGCTAGAGTGCCATGGTGTCAGCCTATCTCACAGCAACCTCAAACCCCTGGGTTCAACCCATCCTCCTGCCTCAGCCCCCCGAGGAGTTGGGACTTATAGACACACGCACCACCATGCCCCGCTAATTTTTTCTATTTTTAGTAGAAACGGGGTCTCGCTTTTGCTCAGGCTGGTTTCGAACTCCTGTGTACAAGCTATCCTCCCACCTTGGCCTCCCAGAGTGCTAGATTACAGGTGTGAGCTACCGTACCCAGCCTAAACATTTTTAACATTGACTCATATTATAGAATATGGTAGAATTTGCCATTTAAGAAATTAAGACTTAAATATTTACATCTCATGTGTGTTTCACTGGGTTCCTGAGGTATTAGAAGGTTTTTGTTTTAATTGAGTATTACTGCTTTAATTTTTATTCTTAATTAATACTGCCTTTTATTATATTTGAATGAGAAATACCATTTTTTTCTGAGTTGGAAACACTAATTATCCAAATGCAAAAAAGATGAAGTGTTAAGATCTTTTTCAAAATTTTTGCTGTATTAGTAGAAATTAAGTAAGTACTTGACCCACATGATGATATCAAGTTGAGTAAAATATTTTAGATGTAGATCTTGCAATTTGTTAGACTCTTTGAAGCATTTTCCATCCCATATTGTAAGACTTTGTCTTTGGTTTTAGGGGAACCACCTTTGATAACTTGAAAGAACCAATGTGGGAGAGTGACCAGTCTCTGCCCTTATTACTGCTGTCTTATGTCACTTGTCAGGCAGTTTCAAAATGGTTACATTACTCATGTCACAATAGAAAGGACCTCTCAGGGCTGTTTTACCTGTAAAGTGTCTTCAGGCAAGAACCATGCTTCAGTTAAGGCAAGGAGATAAGGATACATTCAGTAAGGAGGCTGGGGATGTGGGAGTTTATTATTCAAATCACATGGTAGAAAGGTTTGAGAGAGAAAAAGCTGGGATAAGGAAGAAGCACTTAGCAGTTACAGATTTGGAACACAGGAAAGGATAGATAAAAGGGCATGCATACATTATGGATAGTGACCAAGGATGACCGGTTTTGCTGAGAAGAATGTTGTAGTATTTCCCTTGTGAGTGGAATTAAGGAGCACTCAGTTGAGCCATGGTTTAGAGTGTTGCCAAGGTAGTCCTAGCCACTGGTGGGTTGGGAGGCTTTCTCTAGGAGGCATGTTTCATCTAGATTGACTAGGTGGACTCTAGGGATAGTGTCCAGGGTTGAGGCTTTGAGGGAGTGGGTCCAGGCTTCTTTACAGAGTAAAATACGCCATAGCACTTGCTTCAACTAAATGAACTAACTGTATCTGTGTCCTGAAACAGATAAGTTTATAGGTATTAATATCACAGTAAATACATTTTTTTAGTTTTAGGATTTTTCAGGCTAATGTGGCTAGAAAAAAATGTGCTTACAGTCTTTCACTTGTGGAGAGACTGTTACATGTTGACTTTTTAAAATCTTTGTTTTATTGTGTGTGTGTATGTATAAGGCATACAAATGTGATGTTTTGACATACATATAGTGAAATAATTGCCACAGTCAAGCAAATTAACTATCTGTTGTCTCTAATAGTTAACCTTCTTTGTGTGTGTGGTTAAAGAACCTAAAATCTACTCTTAGTACATTTCCAGGATATAATATTATTAACTATAGTCCTTATGCTCTACACATTGGCTATTTTATATAAAACATGAAATGCTGAAAATTGAGCTGTGTGATACATTTTACCTTAGACATACAGAAGTTGCTAGTATTGGTATGACTAGTAAAGAGTTACAGAAACTAACTCTGTGTCTTATTTCATTGAAGGACTATTGGAAGTGTACTTCATGCAATGAAATGAATCCTCCCCTTCCATCACATTGCAACAGATGTTGGGCCCTTCGTGAGAATTGGCTTCCTGAAAATAAAGGGAAAGATAGAGGGGATATCTCTGAGAAAGCCAAACTAGAAAACTCAACACAAGCAGAAGAGGGCTTTGATGTTCCAGATTGTAAAAAAACTACAGTGAATGATTCCAAAGAGTCATGTGTTGAGGAAAATGATGATAAAATCACACAGGTCTCCCAGTCACAAGAAAGTGAGGACTATTCTCAGCCATCAACTTCTAATAGCATTATTTATAGCAGCCAAGAAGATGTCAAAGAGTTTGAGAGGGAAGAAACACAAGACAAAGAAGAAAGTATGGAATCTAGCTTTCCCCTTAATGCCACTGAACCTTGCGTGATTTGCCAAGGTCGACCTAAAAATGGTTGCATTGTCCATGGCAAAACAGGACATCTTATGGCATGTTTTACGTGTGCAAAGAAGCTAAAGAAAAGGAATAAGCCCTGCCCAGTATGTAGGCAACCAATTCAAATGATTGTGCTGACTTATTTCCCCTAGTTGACCTGTCCATAAAAGTAGAATTATATATTTCTAGCTATATAACCCTAAAAGTTTAAACAGCATGAAACTTATTTTTATTTACATATATCAAAGTGAGAAAGTGTCTCAATCCGTGAAGATTTCTTCTCTTTAGTGTAATTTACCTGCTTTGGGAGAGGAATAGTGACTATTTATTTCCTTTTAGGAAAATTTCACTTCTGTTTATATTTGGCTTTTAATGTAATTTGAATTGGATATATAGCTCCATCCCTTACCCATCCCCCTCATTTTAAGTAATTTCTACTTTCTCTTAAATGAGAAGTATCTGATTTTTAAAAATAATATATATATATGTAGGACATCTAAATGTAACTTATTTAGTATCTTTCATGTAAGGAGAAAATGTGTGGACAGATTTGCATATTTAAAATTTTGATGCTTTTAAATCTTCTGATCTTTAGTTTTTCTGAGAGCCGTAAAAAAAATAACAGTTGTATTTGGTGCTATGTAAGTAAAAATGTACTTCTTATTCTCTAGCCTCTGGTTATACTATAGTAAAGGGTAGGTGGTAATGACATTGTCAGTGAGAATAGCCATCATTTACTCATAAGACAAAACTTTTTTAAGGCTCCCTAGTAAAATGTGGAATTGTCTTGGAAGTCTAACCTAGTACACCAGGCCCTTTGTCACAAAAGATCCTTATCAGGATTTAGTGGAATCTGTTGTTGCCCCTGTGTTGAAAAACAACTCTAAGATGCTTTGAAGGACCTTCTTGGGCTGGGTTATGTGGTTCCTGGTAGTTGCCTAGGTTTCGGACCTTTTCTTAAGGCCAGTTTTAGAAACCTGTGAATTCAGAAATTTGATAAAAAGAATTGCTCATTTTAAAACTAGCTGAAAAGATTGTAAGTTCTCTCTGAATTATGCAGAAATTAGGCATCACTTTTCTTCAAGAAAGACAGGGTCAGAACATGGGATTCTAAAATATCTCTTGGCTTCCTCTCAAGCTTGGTGTTGGTCAGTAAGGACCATGCATGTTGAGAAGTGTTAGTTCCCTTTGGGGCCCGTCTTCCCTGGCCATGGCGTGATGTTTGTCTGCACCTGTTGCAAGCTGTTCAGATTCCATAAGTCCAAATGTCATAAAAACTTTAAAAAGTGCAATTCTCACAAGGTTAGGTAGACTAAAAAGCATTCCATAAAGCAGCTCGTATAAAGACCTAATTCATTTGAATTTGGAAAACAGAAATGACTCTGTCAAATACCAGCAAGAGCTATATAATAAAACTGATGATGCAATGAAGAGATCGAACAAATGCCAAGCTAAATTTATAATGAACAAATTGAAGAAAAATAAAGAGCAACAGAAACTTCAGGACATCAAAGAAGTCAAGCAAAACATCTTATCTGGGCCCCTCTTGCAGGTAAAGGAAAGCAGCTGAAAGAAAAGAAGCTATAGCAGTTATTAGTACAACAGGATGTGGACATGGAATATGTTTCTTAAAAAATCTCATTGTAACCATTTCTATATGTACATTTAAAAATCTCCCTTAGAGATTTAGAACTTCTAAATTATTGATTTAGTTTTTACATAAGGTCACTCAAGGGTGATTAAAAATACATTGCTGTTTGCAAAACGTGCTATGGATGTTAGATTGTGTCTCAATGTTAAATCTTTACTGATGTGTGAATCATGAAAATTCTGTAAACACAGACATGAATTATGGACATAAAGTGGTCATGCCCTTTGGGTAATGGTACCAGGTAGCATTTATGTAATAACTAATGACAAAAATTCATGGCTAGTGGTATATAAAATAAAATGTTATTTGTAGTAAAATGTCTTAGAAGGTAGGATACAAGGAACTAACAATTTCTATGACAGTGAGCCTCAAATAATATATTTTAATTTGATTTCAGTATTTCCTGTTTGGGTTTATTAGCATCTTAGAAGAACATAATGGCCTTATATAATGAAGCCTAGTTATGCTGGACTGTTTTGACCTGGTTTCACTGTTCTTATAGGTAGTTGTGGACGTTGGAGATGAAAGCTGAATACTCTTTGCCCGAAATGGGCAAAGTAATTTCCACTTTGGGAATTACTCAGTTCTAACTTGTGATTCCTAGTAGTAGAACAAGGTTTATTTTTCTAGCCTAGCAATTAAATCTAGAAGCAGAGGAATCCCAGTGCCTTTTAAGATTTATGTGGTTTTTCCTTTAAAAAGCTTCTGCTTCTGTGAAACAGAATTTATGGGTAGAACATCTGTCCATTATTTGCACATAAAACCCTTCCTAATGGGTAAAAAGTTACAATTAGGAATAAGTTGTGATGTTCTGTTGCACAGTAGGGTTACTGTAGTTAACAATAATGTATTGAATATTTCAAAATAGGTAGAGGAGAGGATTTTGAATATTCTTACTACAAAGAAATGATAAATGTTTGAATTGATGGATATGCTAATTACCTTAATTTGATCATTTCACAGTGTATACATGTATCGAAACATCACATTGTACCCCATAAATATGTGCAATTATTGTGGGTCAGTTAAAAATTCTAAAAAATTTCTAAAGTAAAAAATAGACTGTGTAGATTAACTTCTTAATCTATATTTAAGTAAGAATCTTCAGCAAAGTATTCAAAGTAACCGCCTTGATTTAAGGTGCCAGTGTTTTCCTCCTGTGTGTGAGTTGTTGTACATCCAGGTGAGGACAATAAAATCAACTGAACTGTAAGTTTAAACTCGACCTGAGGGATGATTTTGCATAGCAACTTTATATGCCAGTTACAGTACATTTTGTTTTGAAACCATGTACACACATCACGCACACAGGACTTACCCATTGTGTAAGTAGGACAAATGGCTGAAGTGATGAGTACTTCAGCTTTGGAAGTCCTCAAATACAATAAAGCTTTATTTGGAATTTATAATACTTCAACTAGAACCAAGTAGTTATCTATTTTTTCTGAGGAGAGTTGGTAGTATAAATGAGATTATAAATGAAGTACATTTAGGTTTTATGTCTGCAATGACTGCTATTTATACAACACTTTAAATTTGCAAATGGAGTCTCTACATGCTTATGGATTACTAATGATTATCTAAATTTTTCGGTCTAATATACATATATTTACAAATAAACAATTAAATGATTAAGAATTATTTCAAGAATGTGATTATTGGTTCTTAGAAACAATTTTCTCATAATGAATTGTTAAAAATAGAAATTGTGTGAATGTCATATTTGGGTAACTAAAGACACAAGTCTGAATGTGTTTCTTTTTTTAGAATGGTCATGCCTGCCCACCCTGAAAGCACACTTATCACTGGGTAGCTTGATGTAGTTGGGAGCCTCGTAGGCATTGAATAAGACCAACTTGAGAGAAGGAATGGTGCAGGTTAGTAGGGCTAGGAAATGCTGTTTTCTCCCTATCCTCACTTTGGGTCATCACATGGCAGCTTGGCTTAAGTGGTTTCCTAAGTGATAGTGAATGGTCTAGAAGGGATATAGCTGGGAGCAGGGAAGGGAATTTAGGCTACCCATCATGCCCCTTGTCAGCATAAAAAGCACTATTGTAGGTGTGGCTCACACCTATAATCAAGTACTTTAGGAGACCAAGGCGGGAAGATTGCTTGAGGCCAGGAGTTCGAGACTAGCCCGGGCAATATAGCAAGACCCTGTCTCTACAAAAAAATAAAATTAGCTGGGTGTGGTGCTGAGTGCCTATAGTCCCAGCTATTCAGGAGGCTGAGGTGGAAGGATTGTTTGAGCCTGATAGTGGAGGTTGTGTTCAGCTGTGATTATAATTGCACCGCTGTATTAGCCTGAGCAATAGAGCAAGACCCTGTCTCCAAAAAAAAAAAAAAAAAATCACTATTGTAATTGTGTCATCTTTGACACTAAATTCCAGTAAGCCAAGACTTCTTGATTATGAGGCACATACGTAGGTGTTTAATAAGAATTTATTAAATTAACAAAGCCATTGGGACCTGAGTCTTGAAGCTGGCTTTACTGCAGGAGCCTGTGGAGACCCCTAAGCCAGACGAGAGTTAGCTCCTGGCATCATATAATTTAGATTTTCTACGTTTTTTAATTAGGGCTTTAAGGATACTAGTGTATAGGTCTGTAAGTTTATGATGGTAACTGTAAGTTGTTATGGTATTGGATTGTGACAAGTTTGTAGTCAGTATTTTCTGATTGGATGCAGAATTAGGTTTTTGATTTAGTATTTGCAAAAACGAATTTCTTCAACTTAAAAATTACCAATTCAATGTTTGTGACAATATTGTCTATAATATAGCTGACTTTCAATTATAAGGTCATTAAATATGAGATGTCTGATTTCAAATCAAAAGTATAGTTTATTATATCTCAAATAAGCAGTACAATTAATCAAAGTATGTGCCTAAACTATCAACACAGTGTTGCCTTCTTAACAGTAGCTTGTTTATGCCAGCAGCAAAGAAGCCTGGAGAGCAAGTGGTGATGAAATTGCAAAAGGTGTCTTCCAGAGCTTGTTGAGAATTGAGTATTTTTCTTTGCAAGAAGTGGTCCAAAGCCTGGAGGAAGTGGTAGTCAGTGGTGCAAAGGCTGGTGATTACAGTGGATGACAGAGTTTCCAAGTCCAGGTTCTGTAGTTAGAGCAGCATTGTTTATGCAACATGTGGTTGAGCAATTGTCTTGCAAGAGGATTGGCCTGTCCCTATTGACCAATCTTGGCTGCTTAATTGCAGACATCCTCATCATTTCATCCATTTGGTTGTAGTAGACGTGTGCTATAATTGATCAATTGGGTTTCATGAAGCTGTAGTGGATAATACCAGCCCTAGACCACCGAACAGGCACCATTAGCTTTTTCTGATGAATATTTGGTTTTGGAGTGTGTTTCAGCATGTTTCAGCACTTCGTCTTTATCCAACTATTGTGCCAAATGCTTGCGATTGTCAGAAAGAAGCCATTTTTCATCACGTAACAATGCAGTGCAGGAATGGTTCACTTTTATGTTGTGACAGGAAAGAAAGGCAAGCTTCCAGAAGATGTCTCTTCTGAGGCCCATTTAATTCATGCGGAACCCATCTATCCAGCTTCTGTACCTTGTCCATTTGTTTCAAATGGTCCAATATTGTTGGAATAGTAATGTCAAACCTTGCTGCTAATTCACGCATAAGTTGAGATGGATTCACTTCCACTGTAGCTTTCAGCTCATCATTATCCACCTTGGTCTCAGGTCGCCCACGTGGCTCATTTTCAAGATGAAAATCGCCAGAATGGAGCTTCTCAAACCATCGATGTACTGTGCGTTCATTAGCCACATCCTTCCCAAACACTTCGCTGATATTTTTAGCTGTCTGTGCAGCATTGGTTCCACAGTGGAACTCATATTAGAAAAATAACATAAATTTTTGACTTATCTGTGGTTTCACAAAAATTGCTCTAAAAAAATTTTGAAAGATTAATCACAAGCCAAAACATGCATTTGAAAAACTGAGCCTGTACCTTCACAATAAAAATAAAACAAGAAGTGTCAAAGTGACCTGTCAGAGATGTCAAACTTAGTACTTAAGGAAATCAGACATTTCGTACTTAATAACTTCATAGGGTAATTTTTTTTTTTTTTGACATTTACAAATAATGGTCTAAAAAGATAAATATCTGCTGGGCGTAGTGGCGTGTAGTCTCAGCTTTGTGGGAGGCTAAGGTGGGAGGACCCCTTGAGCCCAGGAGCTCAAAACCAGCCTGGGTGATACAAATATGTGAAAGCACCACCATATAGTAGGTGTTCAGAAGTAACATTGTAAAATGGACAGCTAACGGGAACTAATGAAAAGCAACATAAAGCAGAACAAGAGCAGGAAAGTAACAAGCAGATGAGAGACTCCCCATGTGTTCAGTAATTTATATATATGCATCTGAAGTGATCGCTGTCTTTAAATACTGTTACAGTAATATTATTTTGAATAAAAAACTAATTGTTTTGGGGAGAGGGCTGATACTGAAGCATACTTGAATTCTTCCTACTTTCAAAGCTCTCTCCTTTAAAGATTCATATTTTAAAAAATTGATAGATTCCTCCCTTTGTTTCAATCCTACATCTCTACTGCCGTCAGAATACTACTACTTAGATGTCCTGCCAACAGCTTAAAGTCAGTTTATCAAAACAGTATCTTTCCTGATTTCAAAATTTCACTTTTTAAATTTTTTCCATTACTATCACGTTCTAGATGAATTTCATTTATTTCTCAGGGTTAAATTTTAGTACTTTTGTTGTATCTGTTTTTGGTTCACACCTTCCCGGGCCACCATCCTGTATTAAGTAGGCCTTACTTGAAGATCACAGTAACAGCTCCCTAAATAGACTTTACTGCCTTTGGTCTCCCCTGTTTTTAGTTTATTTATAGATAAATTTACAGATATCATTTTGCTTTCTTGATTTAAATACTGAATTGGATATTTGTTGGATATCCTATTTGTTGGTATTATGTCTGATGTTTTGCCGGGTCATTTTAGACCTTCAGGGCTCTCTATGAAATAGATGCTTTCTTTTCACCCTTTCTTAAACCGTTTTTGCTGCAGCAAAGTTTGTAAGATGTAGTGGGAAGGGCTAAGTTCAAATGAGACAATACATGTATAGAACCTAGGAAGTAAGACTTCTAATAAATAGCAGTTTAATAATATTCTCTGCATCATTTATGACCATAACCACTTCCAAAACCCAATTTAGGTAGCCCCCTTGAATTAACCTTTTTTAATATGTTGTCTGAACTCTGAGACACTCCATTCACACTGGTAAGTTTCTTTCTATCTTCTCTCCACATTATAACATCCTTTGTATGTCCTTCCCCCAACTGCCAAATATGGTGCATTGAGTATACAGTAGGCATTCAGTAAAGGATGTTGATTGGCAATGAAAGCAACTATGCAGTTTTCTCGGATTTAGAAGAGGACAAGAATTTTTAAAAAACATCCTGGGCTGGGCGAGGTGGTTCATACCTGTAATCCCAGCACTTTGGGAAGCTGGGGAAGGAGGATCGCTTGAGACCAGGAGTTTAAGACCAGCCTGGGCAACATAGCAAAACCCTGTCTCTACAAAAAATTTAAAAATTAGCCCGTGTGGTGGTACGCGCCTATAGTCCCAGCTACTTGGGAGGCTGAGGCATGAGGATGGCTTGAGCCCAGGAGTTTGAGGTTGCAGTGAGCTATGATGACGCCACTGCACTCTAGCCTGGGTGACAGAGCTAGACCCTGTTCCCCTCTTCCCCCCCAACCTCCCACCAAATAAAAAACATCCTGAAAAACTGTTGAGTACAATAAATGACAAAAATATCAACAAGTCTTTAAAAGTTGATAAGGTGTCAGAATTGTGACAGAATTGAAAAAGCTTTTCTTTAACAAAACCCCTCCTATAAAAATACTTTTTCCACCTTTTCTCACATTTGTTTCTTTTCTTTTTCTTTTTTTTGAGACAGAGTCTTACTCTGTTGCCCAGGCTAGAGTGCCGTGGCGTCAGCCTTGCTCACAGCAACTTCAGACTCCTGGGCTCAGGCAATCCTCCTGCCTCAGCCTCCCGAGTAGCTGGGACTACAGGCATCTGCCACCATGCCTGGCTAATTTTTCTATATATATTTTTAGCTGTCCATATAATTTCTATGTTTAGTAGAGATGGGGTCTCGCTCTTGCTCAGGCTGGTCTCGAACTCCTGAGCTCAAATGATCCACCCACCTCGGCCTCCCAGAGTGCTAGGATTACAGGCATGAGCCACCGCGCCCGGCCTGTTTCTTTTTATAGGAGGCCTATGAGAAGACCAGTCTCTTCAGAGTTATACACTTTTAAACCACATGGTGGAAGCAACACATTAGGAGAACTCAAGGTATCCACTAATGGTAGACCCCTAACAGTGCTGAGAGAATACTTCAAGAGAAATTGCTGGCCTAGAGAGCAAAGAAATGTTGGGAGTTCTATTCAAAGTTGTTAAACAAACACACAAACAAGCAAACCACTTCACATTACAGTCCTAAAATCCTTTACTATTGTTCCTTTAGAGATCATGAGACAAATACTGCACAAAAATACTATGCTTTTTCCTCTCTTTTTTTTTTTTTAAGAGATGGGGTCTTGCTATGTTGCCCAGGCTAGCCATGAACTCCTGGGCTTGAACAGTCCTTCCACCTCAGCCTCCCAAGTAGCTGAGACGTCAGGCATGTGGCACTGTGCTGGCTCAAAAAATACTATGCTTTAGTGTTGAAGGATGAATGTCCATAACTTCATCAATTAGGAAAAAATTATTACTTTTGATATATGTTATTTCAGTGTAAACTCTGAAAAACTTTAATATGTAAGAAGGTGTAGCGATCATTTATGTAAATTGGTGATTCTAAAATTTGAGGTTCTATTCTATAAACCAGTTGCTTTCTTCCATTATAAAAGTAGCAGTAAATACAAAATCTCAAAAATGAAGGAGAAAAAGCAAAAGCACATAATTCTGCCATCCAGAAATGGACTAATCACTTATTTATACACTTACTTTTCCCCGCATGTCTAACATTTGAAAATTTTAGTTCATTTTAAAACCGTACCTTGCTTTTGTGGAAGGGGGTATTGTAATGGATGCTTTAAAGAGCTGCAAATTTAAATATTGAAGTCTAGTTAAAATTTGCCTGTGAGTTCTGCCTAACGGGTCCCTGTATCATGAATTCTTTTGAAAATAGGAAAACTGTTCCAAGTTTATTTTCCAAAATGAGATATGTATCACTTTCAAAAAATCAGTATCTGTAATTTAGCCATTTCCTACTCAGCCATGTCTCATTTAAACTATTATCTGTGTAGTTTGTTTCAGAGGGCAGATGTAAACTTGAGCCCAACCTCTGTCCTATGACTAGGTTGATATTAGCAGGGGATTGCATTTGAGGGGTTAGGACTGTTAGTTTTCCAGTTCTGACTGGAGGCAAATTCTTTGTTCACAACTATGCTCTGTGTTTCAAAAGCACTTAGAAATCAATAAAGTTTTATTATTCAGAACAAAAGACTTCTCTATCAGTATTTCCCAAAATGTGTTTGCAGATTCAGGAATGTTAGTTCAAAGAGCTGGTACAAGGCTAAATTATTTAAGAAAGTGGTTCTATAGCTACTTATGTTTGGGAAATCCATTTATTTTCTGCATGGTTTTTCAGACCCTTTACTACAACAATGTAATTGTGAATTTTCCAAAATTTTTTTGTGACCAGAAAGCACACTTTTCATCCATCATCTTGTCCATGGCACAGACTGCTCTATGATACAAATTAATTTGGAATATATTACATATAATATAAATAACATATAGCATATATAAAATGTTATAAAGGCACTATCTGGACTTTGAAGAGTTGTTGCAATATTGCCTCATAAAAGGTCATTAAATTTGATCTTCTCTAGGCTTTATTTGGTGGCAATCAGTTCTCTCTAGTGGACTTTGTTACACTTGTGTAAGTATTATTTTCAAGGTAATATAATAGAAAGAAACAGCATTCATTATTTTATGAATAATTAGTTCTTTATTAAGAATCAGAAATATTCTAAATTTACTAAACTAAGAGGTAGTTGTGGCCCCTCCCCAATAAACTTTACAGTCTTTGCCAACTTGTGCATTTTAATAAATTCTTAATTATAGTACAAAAGAAAGTCACCGAGAAAACTTGTAAAATCAGCTATGAAACATCTATAAAAGGCTGTGGAGTAGTTCATATGCTAAAGTAGTTCATATGATAAAATGGTCTGTGAGCAATACAAGTATAATATCTGCTTATTAGTTGGCATAACATAAAGTCTGTAACAAACCCAAACTTCTATTTTAGGTACAGTATTGTCAACATTTGGTGCTCCTTAGCCAACCTGGTCATCATTATTTTCTCCCCTTTTCCCATCTAAAGTCATGAGGAAAATATAAAGTATCTGTCATAAAATAAACATCAACTGTATTATTATCATATAGAGTAAAACAACCAAACTTCTCAATAAGCAACTTATCCTGTTGTAATAAGACAATGTGCTATGCTTATTTTTTCTGGATTTCCTAGGAAAATATATTTCCAACCCAGTACCAGACATTTTTACTTTCTAAACATAGCGCTAACCCATACCATTTTTAGAAACAGATCACAAAGACAAATTTGCTTTTCGAACAAAACACAACATTGATTTCTTAGAAGGACTTTCAAAAATGTTGAGAAGAGGCTTTTATCATTTCTGATACATCCAATAGTTCAAGTCCGAATGTGATAAGCACCAAAATCAACACTGACACTTGCCTGCAGGGACTTAACATTTTTCTAAAATATTCCCCACTATTTATATTCATTCATGTTAACATTTACCAAAATTTGAACAGGTACATGAGAAAAAGCTATAATACTTTATGAAAATTTCCTTAAATATTAGATGATCGTTCTAGCTAACCATTGTTTCAGTTTTCAGGTCAATTCTGTTTATATCTGAGGCAACCGATTTGGTCTTTAATAAGGTGTATTATACTACCTTCCAAACATTTATCAACCTGAGTGTTAACTATCGTCCCTCCACTGGGACAAGCACCAAAAATGGTACCAAAAATGTGACAGATCCTACCACTGTTTCTAACAGTTACAGAATCACTGATGAGCAGGGATCTTCATTTTACAGACAAGGAAACTGAATGTGTGGTGGATCAGAACCTAGGGCTCCTGCCTTCTAATTATCATTTGAAAACTTTTATTATGTTGGTGTCTTTCTAAAAGGAACTATGCCCAAACTTGGAGCCCCAGGAGCATATGACCACCAGTCTCAGAGGGTGGGCAGCAGTAGGAAAGGTGGTAGGCAGGGAGGTTTGGGGACCCGGTCTGACCACAGTCAGAATGCTATGGTTGTGTTTTGTTTAGTCTTTAAATGATTTTAAGTTTGATTCTGATACAAATGCCTGATTTTAAAAACATTATTTCAATAAGAAATTTACATTCAGGCTCATGAACCAATTCAGATTTTAGTTCCTGTCCCTTCAAAAACTGCTATCCTAAAGGAAAAGTTAGCATGCCCAGTTGAAAAAATTGTTTGGGGGATGATGGCAAATCAAGTTTAGTTTTATATGCTTTCATTTGTAACATACCAAAATCATTTTCTGCAATATTATATTAATATTAATACATACTTTCAAATCTACACTAAAGTACTGCTTATTTAAATAAAAATGATCAAGATATTCAGGTTATTACCAGATTTTATAAGTGGTTTAAAAAAAGACTACAAATTCTGTTTATATTAACATGTATGATTTTTTACATGTAGAATAAGCTTGGCACAGAAAGGCCTCCTAAATGCCTATATTTTTACTCATTCCTTTATGGTTCTCAAGCACTCACCACGTACAAGCCCAGTATGGTTTTATTTCTGGATCCTTTGAACTTTCCATTTAAAGTAAGAACCAAGGCAATTCACTTTCCGTGAGTGATACACAGCACTTAGAAATCTGCCAGCTGGAGTTGCTATTGTTTTTTTCTGTTTAATGACTACCCCACCCTGACCTTATTTCTTACATGTAATGTTTTAAGATAGGGTAACTCTCATAGCGGAGAACTTGAAAACTCTTAGTACTTCAAATTGAGTACTAATGGCAAAACTTTTGTTTTCTGATTAAAAAAAAAAAGGTAGTTTGTAGTGCTGTTAATAGGTAACATAATACCTTTACCACCAACCTTAGGATAAATTCAAGGTCGAGTAAAAGCAATGTATGTGGAACTTTTTCTTGATTACGTACATGAAAACACTCTTCTGTCAGTGTTACTAACGAGCTGAAGATTGCCAAAGCATAAGGCCTAGTTTCATAAAATGACTCAAAGCCCTAGACAGTTTCTGGTAGGGACTAGGAGTAACAGGTTTCGGGAACCCTTTGTTCATTCATTCATTCAGTACCTACTATGTTCTAGGTTCTGAGGATATAAAAATGAAATTTTTCAAACAAATTAACAGCTCTTGGCCTTAAAGGGCTCATGCTCTACTAGAGAAGGCACACATGGAAGTAGAAGATCACAGCACAGGGTTGTAAATCCAATAATAGCGATAACCAGTTTACTGTGGGGAGCAAAGAGAAAGGGCCCCTAACTCCACAATGCCGGGGAGGAGTGGAATGGAATTGAATGGGACAATGGTCGGCCACGGCCTCCTAGTGGAGTTGATTCCAGCACTGAGTGTTAAAAGGCATGAAAAAGGAAATGTAGTGAGTCAGGATGGCATTCCAGATACAGGGGACACAAACAGCATGTTATTTGTTGATGAACTATTAATACAAGCAGTTGCTGATTTTTGCTGCACCCCTTCCCCAGGGCTGGGTGGAGGATGGACTTGAAGAGGTGAAGGCTTAGGAGCAAGAGGCCGAGAAACCTGTTGCAGCGGCGCAGGGGAGACATGAGGGCACCCGTGGGCGTGTAACATGAGTTACACCTGTGGCGGTCGTCAGCGTAACAGAGGACTGTGGCAGCCAGGTGCAGACAGGCAGGGTCGGGGCTCTGGAGGGAGAGAGACTGACTTGATTGACCTGTTGCTTTGGGACTCTGCAGACACATCCCATCAGGCGCTTATTTTCTTGGGCCACCGAGACAGGGTTTCCTATTTTCTATCAGAACATTTACACAACTATTCCCAGTCCTATGATCATTTCTCCCCTTGCGGAGAACTAATCATATATGGCACTTACTTACTATCTCTCCACATGCAGCATGCATGGCAAGGTCCTGTACATAGTAGGTGATCAATAAATGTTCATCTTTATTGCTTATATTCATCTGGCTCTCTGTATACAAAATTAGCTCATTTTTTCCTTGCAGGAACTTCGTTTTTGATTCTCAGGTTTAACTTCTTAAAAATTCGAAGGTACTTCAAGATTAAGTGTAAATAAGCAGTACTTGCTAGGTAGGTATCTTCCGTTCATCATCAAGACTGAATCATTCCTTTCATTATCACCACGTGTCATGTATTGCAGGATTTGGAAACATCCATTTCTCTTCTTCGGGGAGACCACGGAGTTTATCCAGCGGAGGTCCCACTAGAGGGAGTTAGGGCTGCAGTAACCTGGCGTGAGTAATCCCTGATTCCAGGAGGTGACGGGGTTGAGTTTCACATTTTACTTTATTTGAAAAATATGTGCAAAAGAGTCACTAAAAATAAGAACAAACTAGGCTTTGTTGCCACTGAGTGGCTTGGCAAATTTCTGTATAGAGGAATCATTGGGCATGAAAGATTTGATACTTGGATAGAATCCAATTGCCCTTGGAATGGAAGTTGAATATCCTTTTTAAGAGCACTGAAGTTCTGGGATTTCTCTGGAATAACCACCTTTGTGAGGTGTGGATCATGTCCAGGAACTGTAACCTGAGAAGAAACAAGAAACAATTGCATGAGTGATTTCAGCTGTTTCGTGGTGCCGGCTCTGAAGACACTGATATCCACCACTAAAACGCAGCCTTTGTGCAAAGCTTGTCACAATCTGCCAGGCCTCCTGGGCTAGTACCGGATTTGGTCCTGATCACTGGGTTACCCAATGCCTGTCGATAGAGACCATTGTTGTTAATGTTGTTGCCAAGAATTACAACATGAAGTAAAGATGGAGACAGGTATCTTGTCTGGGGATGGAAGTCAGGAGGAGGAGGCAGCAGAATGATCCTGCCACCAGCATTTTTCATGGAGTGCAAAGGTAAAGCGTTAGCTGTTTCCCTTTGTCCCATGTCTGTGCTTAATATCCTCCCTGCATATTCAAAGATTATTTATAAGTAGAATTATTTCCTCAATTTACTCCATTTTCTTTGCTGATTTAAGTGTACAAGTCTATTGTTTCCTTTAAAAGCTTTGATTTTACCTAGTTTTGTTCATATGAGTTGGAATCTTCAGCTACATTTGGTTTTTTGGTGGTAGAAATGATCAGGAAAAATAAGACAAATGCTAAACTAACTATAGGTGATGTCCATTGAGAAATGCTTTCCTTGTACATGGTGGGGAGGGAGAAGGATGCGGGAGTAACATTGACATTACCATTCACTGGTGTGTGTTTTAGCCGTTCATTTCAGCTTCTTACCTTCAAATCCCATCCCTGGCCTAACACCTATGGTCAACACCACTGTGGTCGTCTAACTAATGGTAAATGAACAATTCATAATTTTATTCCATAAAGGTTGGCTTATTTATGGGACTGCATAAAAATAATTTAAATTCAGTACATGGAAAACTCTTTTTTTCCCCATAGAATGGAAACATCACAGTAAATAGAAGAAAAAGAAAGGGCCTTGTAGGCAAAGATTCACAGTGAGTTGAGATTTTTCAAGCCATCTTCTCAGTAGGAGTGGAAGTTCCCAATAAGAGGATTAGCAATTGACAAGCCCTCCTGCCAGGCACTAAGGGGAAAAGTCATGGAGCTTGACACTGTTTTCATTTAGGATCTTACAGAATCTACCTAATGGTAATATGGCAGTACAGTTTGGTGATTGAGTGAACAACTCAGAAATGACAGCAATGGATCTTAGATTGTCATCTGTGTTCTCTCACTTTGATAATACATGCTATTAATAAAATATTCAACAACAAACAAATTTCAGCTGTAAATCAGATTAGTAGCTTGCCTGTATTTTAAGTTACATCAAAAATAAGTTTACTTTCCCTTCTCTAACATTTTGTTAACTGAAAACAGTAATAAATATTGGGCATATGTTTCTTAAATATATACAATAACTAGTGTTACATACTTACATTTATTATATAGGACCCAGGCAAGAGAAGGAGATAATACTCTCCAAATTTGTTGGTTCTATAGGGGCAGATATGTTTTCTGTCTTGGACTTCTACAATTACATTGGGCAAAGGATTTCCATTCTGATCAAAAACTTGACCCTTTACACCTGTAAGATGAAAAGAAAATTAAATATAAATACCTCATTTTATGGCATATGAAAAAGATTCTTGTATATATTTAAGACTAGCTTGTGCAACATAGCAAGACCCTGTCTTTACAAAAAATTTAAAAATTAGCCGGGCATGGTGGTGCATGAATGTAGTCCTAGCTACTTGGGGGGCTGAGGTGGGGGATTGCTTGAGCCCAGGAGTTGGAGGCTGTAGTGAACTGTGATCACACCACTGTACTCTAGGCTGGGCAACAGAGTGAGACCCTATCTCCAAAAAAATAATAATTTCCTTAAACCACCGCAATACCAATAAAGGGGTGCTTGATCCCATCATCCACAAACAAAATACTCTTTGGCTCCTATGGGGCACTAATAGGAAAAGAACCTTTCTATTAAGTAATAATAACCTCACTGTATCTGTATTTTGAAATATGGTTTCATTATTAAACCGTATCATGCCTTTGTCTTAGACCACAAGGGGGCAGGGTTGATGTGCTAATATACGTGTGTGTGTGTGTGTGTGTGTGTGTGCACGCGCACATGTTAATATATATATTTTTAAGTGAGTCATTTACATCTGATTGCAGAGACAAGAAGATAGATTAATATTCTTTATGAAACCTAGTGTAAGTGGACTTGTAAGCCCTCCAAATTAATAATAATAATAATTATGCTGCAATTTATCTGTTATTTATCAGTTCACAAAGCTCCTTCACTGGCACCTCTTCTATCAACACGATACTTCAAAGCCCACCTTAATTCAGGGCTTGCAAATTAACCTTTACAGCTAGAATGAATTTCTGAAAATAGCAGTGCAGCTACATAAAGCATATTTTACATCCAGTTGCACTCCCAAGTGATACCGATGAAGGATGAATTTCAAAATGAACAGGCAGAGTAACCCACTAAGGACCAACACGAGTAGAAACAGAATAGAAAGGTTACACCAATACGTCATACCTCACGAGGAAAATCTAATGGAGAATGAAATACCAGATACTAAGCAAGAGAGGAGACAAAACAAAGTCTGATGCCATAATGAGAAACGAGAAAGACCCAAAAATAAGTTTATAAACTTTATCAAGATGCTGGTGAAAAAGAAAGTTGACATTTAAAAATATCCCCTATCAACCTACTCCATGAATGATGCAGCCCTGTGAGTTTACCAATCATCTCGTGTACTTCTGCTCAGGCCGGGGGACGCAGATGGGGGATACAGGCACAAAAGGGGGCAGAGGCCTCCGAGTAGCCCAGGGAGGGTCCCAGTTATCTCCATACTCAGCCTCTGGCCCTGTGCTTCCCTCTCTCATCCTTCTCCATCTCCTTTTTAGCAGGTGGAAAGCTTTAGTTTGAATCATGCAGAAATTCCAGAAATGATGCCATTATGCAGTAGGCCCATGCAGCAAACACACACGCGTGCACGCGCGCGCACACACACACACAGTTAATAAACGTGACCTGCGGGGGATTCCTTCGTCATCACAGGTGGTGTGTTTCTCTAGTGCAATGGTTTCCAGGCGTAGTGCCTGGGCCAGCAGCATCGGCAGCACCTGGGAAGATGCTAACAACTCAAGACCCACTAAATCAGAAATTCTGGGCTGGGGCAATCTGTTTTATTTATTTTATTTTATTTTATTTATTTTATTTTATTTTTTGTTTTTTGCTGGGGCAGTCTTTTAACAAGCCCTCCAGTGACTGTGCTGCATGTGTTTGAGAGCTACCACTCTTTTGCCACATTCAGTTTACCCCTCTGTGGTAAGAAAGGCAGCCTTCAGAAAACAGGCTGAGAAGATTCCTAGCGCCAGGACATTTGGTAGAGTTCAAAGGTGTGAGAGGCTGAAGCCAATGGTGTTAGGTTACCACCCTATTCTGGAAAAAATGCAAAATGGTATGTCCAGTGTTCCCAGGCTCTTGGACACATGGCGAGGGACAAGTAAACACGGCAGTTTTCTAAATGGGAAATGATGTAACACAGTATAGCATCCTGTTTTCCTAATCTTTTGTCAGATTTCCAGATCATTCAACTTGTAAAATTAGGGATATTCTGGATTTGTACATCCCCATGTTAAAGTAACACGCATTGCACTTTCCCTTCTGCGAACAGATGGGCACTGCCTTTCTCACACACTGCAGATATTCACGCAGAGACAGTTCTTAACCATCAGTTCCGGCACCGAAAATGAGGCTGTGCCTAGAAAACATAAACAGCAGCTTGCATTTGCTCAACCCAGAGTTCTGGCCAAGTGCTGTATTTTGTGTTATTAACAAGGAATTAATAAGAAAACCTTACAAACCTAGGTGCACCTGTTTCATATATTCAATGAGTGAGGCTTTGTTACTATTCCAAAAAGATGGAAGCTTCTCCTCACGAGGGTATTTGCAGCATGACAGCTCCAATGTGATTTCAAAACACTGGGCCCAGACGTAGTTGTAATCTTGCATTCCACCTAAACACAAGCATATTTAATTTTTGTTAAGGTCTAAAATTGGAGCGGAGCCAAGTATCACATACCTTGGGGACAAGTGAATCAGACAGTTGCAGGGAAAGTACACGTAAACAGGAAAAGATGAATCTGACATACTAGCGTGTAAAATCGGGGCTCAACATTTTACTACCCAGGCATGACCGGGCAATGCTAAATAGTCCCATATGCATAACTGGGTCAGAGCTGACTGAAGTTTAACTGTGCATCAAAGTTAAGTGAGGGGTGAGGGAAGGCACCTTTTTTATTTGTATTTTTTGAAATCCTACATTACAGAAAGTATGCTTTAAATTACATTTCTTCTTTAAATTGCATTTTAAATGGCTATAAGCTAGAATAAGATTCCTTTAAAACATTTCTACAAACCATTTATAAATATACTTATTATGTAAAGCTAATTTTTCACTAATTTGGAGGACTAATAATGGCCAGCATTTACTGAGTGTTCACTATTGCTAAGGTACTATTCCAAGTGATTTGTCTCAACTCATTGAATCCTGACAGCAAGTATTATTCCTGCTTTACAGATGAGGAAATGTGATCACAGATGTTTTGTGGGGTTTTTTTGGTTTTTGTTTGTTTGTTTGTTTGTTTGTTTTTTGAGACAGAGTCTCACTCTGTTGCCCCGGCTAGAGTGCCGTGGCATCAGCCCAGCTCACAGCAACCTCAAACTCCTGGGCTCAAGCGATCTTCCTGCCTCAGCCTCCCAAGCAGCTGAGACTACAGGTGCACAGCACCATGCCTGGCTAATTTTTTCTATTTTTTTAGTAGAGACGGGGTCTCACTCTTGCTGAGGCTGGTCTCGAACTCCTGACCTCAAGCAATCCTCCCACCTCAGCCTTCCAGAGTGCTAGGATTACAGGCGTGAGCCACCATGCCCCGCCTGTGATCACAGATGTTAAGAAACGTGCCCAGGGATTCCAGCTAGTGCGTGGTGGAGACTGGCACAAGCCCCTGTGCTCTCACCTATCACACCAAAGGGCTCCTGGGCCCAAAAGAAGGGTGGCTGCTGACTCTCGGGGGTAGAGGCCCAGCCCCTCGTGGCTTCTGGGGTTGCCACGGCTCAGGCTTGCTTTCCAGTTCTTATCTCTGGACCTCCACTTTCAATAATCATTGCATATTTTCTAAAATGCAAAACTTTTCATATTTTAATATCTCTGAATTGGGATGTGTCTTAAAGTTTATGGCTGGAAAATATCATGTTTTTAGTTTAACTGAAAACTCTTTTTTTGGCGATATGTGGTGTGTTGCAATCAATAGCTTCCTGGATTTGATGAAATACATTAACTTCTAAGGAAGTAGTTTCTGACAGATTTTAATTTGTTACACTTGATATCTGCCCAAGAAAATATGTATTCTCAATTCCATGAGGGTATTTAGGAAGTACTGAAGAATAAAACAATATTAATGCTAAGAAAATGGTCAAATTATCATATCAAAATATTATTTAAATATTAAGTAATCACTATGTAGGCCCGGATTCCAACCAGGAAGAATTTCTCTGTCCCTTTTCCTTTACTTACCATATAGGTTTTGTATTTCTCTCTGACCTCATCTTCACCAAAAAAATGGAAGGAAAAGGAAGAGAGAAAAGAAAACAAAGCCTGTGGCTGGATAAATATGTCTCAGGTGGAAAGAATGAAAGTGGCAGGCTGGGCGCGGTGGCTCCTGCCTGTAATCCCAGCACTCTGGGAGGCCGAGGCAGGAGGATTGCTTGAAGTCAGGAGTTCGAGACCAGCCTGAGCAAGAGTGAGACCCCGTCTCTACTAAAAAAGAAAAAATTAGCTAGGCGTGGTGGCATGCTCCTGCAGTCCCAGCTACTCGGGAGGCTGAGGCAGGAGGATCCCTTGAGCCCAGGAGTTTGAGGCTGCAATGACCTATGATGATGCCACTGTACTCTAGGCAGGGTGACAGAGTGAGACTCTGCCTCAAAAAGAAAAAAAAAAAAGAACTTAAGTGGCAAAACAGGTGTGCATTATGGATCCCTGGCAAAGTCACCAGGATTGAGGATGCCAAGCGTGGAGAGTGTACGCAGTTCTGGAAGGCCAGTCGGGCCTAGAAACAAAACATCCTGGCTGGGCCAAACACTGTGCTCTAGGCTCCTCAAGGCAGCTGGCTATGCCTGCTTTTTGTCTGAGAAGAATACACAGCTCACACACAGGCACACTTGGGAACAATTCCCAGCAGCAACTCTTTCTAGCTAATTTCCTACACATCTGGATTTGTCTTGAAAGTTACAGACAGTGAGCATAAGGACAGTTCTGCCACTGGGCAGAAGGGGCCCTTTCCTAGCTTAGAAGAGTGGAGAGCAGGGACTATGCTGGAGCCCTAAGTGCGGGTCTGGGGCTGTGTCTTGGCCAAACAGAGGGAGGTTTGGGAAGCTGCGGTGTCCGGCTATATCTGCTGCCTCTCAATGGTGGTCTATGTTGATTTACATTACCTGCAAAACTGGCAGAGAGCTGCCCAGGCACAAAAGTACTATATCAACTTGTGCAAGATTACTTGACAGCTTGCGCATCCAAAGTGATGACGGGGGACGGTGCCTTTGGAAGTGGCCTGCATGCAGAAATGCAGCCTGCAGCCTGCTCTTGGCAGGGTCAGGCTCACCAGGCTGGAAGGGAATGCTTTCCACTGGGCGACGGAAATGCAGTTCCAGCCCACTGTCTCCCCTCTTGCCCTTCTGTCCTAGGTGCCTCTGCCCCTGAGCATCTGTTTATAGTATTCCTTCTGATAATCTCTCTCCTTCCATGCTCCCCATTGTTAAAGCAACACATGACTGTAGTTATTTACATGTCTTTCTCCTCTATTAAACTTGAGGGTAAGGTCTCAAGTTTAATAGAGGTTTCTGTGTCTCATTCATCTTTCTTGGCATGGTTCCTGGCTCATAGTAGGCAGATGCTGAATAAGCATTCGAATGAATGAAGGAGGCCCTTGGCAGCGAGGAACATGTCTGAGCATTTCTCAAACTATCAGTCACCTCCTCTGCTCTTGTGATACTGGCTGATGGAGACACAAATGAAGAGACTGCATTGTGCCTAAAGATCTTTTGACAGCCACTGGGTCAATTGGCACCTCTGGGCGAAGGCAATAAGGAGAATGGAAGAAATGAAGAGAAACTCACCTTGGAGTGGATACCAAAAGTATCCATTTATAACACCATTAGGAAAGTTCATTTTATTTTTACACTGATCTCCTTTTTTCATGTTGATGTTTCTTGAGGCGTAGGTATATGCGAGGTATTGAAAAACATCATCATCAGGAGTTAAGCTTCGGGAGAATAATGCCCCAGTGGCTGCATTTGAAAAACAAGCCAAGACCTTTCAACTGACGTTGGAGTGAGAGGAAACATAAATACCATATTAGCAAATACATAATCACATTGCACCAAATGCTCTCATGTCCCTGGAGAGAAATCCTCTACCTATTTCCATGAATGCTTTCTCTTCTTTCTACTTTTTAATGATAATACAAGGTGGTAGTTCACAAAATAAGTCAGATACGTGTTGAATATGCTTTATCCAAAATGCTTGGGACCAGAAGTGTTTCAGATTTAGGATTTTTTTTTTCAGATTTTGGAATATTTGCATTATACTTACCGGTTGAGCATCCCTAATCCAAAAATCCAAAATCCGAAATGGTCCAATGAGCATTTCCTTTGAGTGTCATGTCAGTGCTCAAAAAGTTTTGGATTTTCAAGCCTTTCAGACTTTGGATTTTCAGATTAGGAATGCTCAACCTGTACATACCCAAACTGCTCCTAAATCAGCTTAAAAATTAAATATCCTCCTAGTCACTCTTGCTAATTTCTGGAGGTTGGTGAACTTTCCTTAGGTATTGCAGGGATTAAATGGAGCCACTGTAATATTTTAAGTCCTTGGTACAGACCTCATCCCACAGAGTTCTAAGAGGAGCCGGCAATTATTGTTCATACAATTAGCAAAGACAGGTGAGTTGTTCTAGCTTTATTTTCTTTTGGCCATGTTGCCTCCTGTGACATAATCTAAATCCGATTTCACTGTTTCACTGGGACAAGTCAAGCTGTGTGCCGTCAGTTTGGCCACACTGCCCATCTACTGTTTAAGAATCACAGGTAGGACAGCTCAGGGTTGGGAACATGAGGCTCTTTCCGCCCCTGCCTGGGCTGCGCTCGCTCACCTTCAACACCGTTATCAAACGGGTAACTGGCCACGAGGGCACCGCCGTGCAGGTTTGCAGAGAGGACAAATGTCTCCGTTTTCAGCCACTTCATGACGGCCACAGTTTCAGGCTGCCTTGAGACATTATTAAATTCAAAAGCATCGGGGAAATTTCTATTCAGGTCATAGTTGTTATAATTTTCCCTTTAAAAGAAAGAATTTTTTAGGGTTATTGTTGGTGTGTGAGGGAGTGAATTCGCACACCATACAGACCTTTGGTTTGGGCTCCAGGTGTTTTCCCAAATGTGAGTACAGGTGTGGAGCATGGTTGCCTTGGTGGCCTCCTGTGAACCACCCCTAGCGTTCACACCCTATGTCGTCCCCTCCCATGTGACTTGCTCTCCCTGATGAGACATTAGTTATTATGACGCAAGCAGAGGTTTGATAAGTGTTTGCATTCGGGGACTTTGCTCTTAGAATACTCTCTTTTAGAACCCCAAGCCCCCAGTGGTAGCCACAGGGAGAGGCCACATGGAGAAATGACGAACCCAGGTGGCAGCCAGAGCTGAGACTCCAGACACAAGGCCCAGGCTAGTCGTCTCAGACAGACCCGAGCTGAGGCCCCCGGAAGTGTGGCATAGAGTTTAGCCATCCCTGCTCTGCCCGGCCCAAATTCTTGACTTACAGAATCGACAGTCAATAAAAAGCCTGTTGTTTTAAGTCACCAAATTTTGGGGTGGTTTGTTACATAGCAACTGGTAACAGAAACAACAGTAAACACACTACTTCATACAAACATATTTCTGAAAAGTGGAATGGCCTTGTTTAAATATGCTAGAAAAACTTAACATTGGGGAGAACCAAGGGGTTAGATTTCATTTATTTATTTTTGGCAAAGAAAACAAATTTATAAATTGTACACATTATAAATGTATAGTAGACATTTGAGAAATTCTAAACTTCCCAAGGCAGCTTGAAACAAAATAAACTGTTTAAAATCATAACTACTTCAAGACTCGTTCTTTTTTGTGGTTAGTTCTTGGACTACTGGCTTAATCATCAACTAGAGGTTATCGAGGGCCCAGGTACCATGGTAGCACTGGGGACTTAACACCGATGGACGATGGGACGCAAGGGACAGAGTTACTGCCCACAGGTAGCTTGCAGTTTAGTGGGGAGAGAGACATTAAATAAGAAATTAGGTATTAAAAATCGTGCTAGGAAGGTAAAGTGCCAGGGAATGTGAGAGTACACTGGGGACCTAGTATATGATGGGGGGGGGAAGGGGTCCTTGAGGAAACACTACCTAGGCAGTGGGAGGGAGTGGGAAGCGGCCCGTGCACCTGGAGTTCCAGGAGGTGAAGGCAGCCGGAGGGGCTGCAGCAGGGGCAGGGCTCGTGAGTGGCAAGCGAAGACTGAGAGGTGAGGCGGGTACAGGAGCCAAGCAGCCTTATTCAGGATTTTCCATTCCAGCCCCCAAGCCACGGGCAGCCCCGAGGATCAACTCATCAGCAACATGACACAGGCTCTGAGGTCTTGCACTATTACGTAACTCCTCTTGCTGGGGCCAAGAGGAGCCTTTGTGCTGTTTTGTTTTTATTTTATTTACTTACTATTTTAGAGACAGGGTCTCACTCTTGTTACTCAGGCTGCAGTGCAGTGGTGTGATCATAGCTCGCTGCAGCCTTGAACTCCTGGGCTTAACAATGATCCTCCCGCTACAGCCTCCTGAGGAGCTGGGCCTACCGCTGCGTGCCACCACACCTGGCTGAGCTTTTTATTTTTGGTAGTGACAGGTCTCGCTCTATCGCCCAGGCTAGAGTTGTTTTGTTTTTGAATAAAGATAGATCAGCCCATCTTTACCTTCCATTACTGTAATAACAGTCAGGCTTTTTGACAGCTTCGAATCCATCTGGGTTCATGGAAGGCATGATGTGGATCCGGGTACTGTCGATCAGATTTGTGATTTCAGGGTCTTTTCCGTCACTGGTCACGAGATAGTCGATCAGATGCAGCAGCAGTTCCCGCCCGACAGTCTGCATGTGTTCAAGAGAAAAGGGGAGTTATCAGGGCAGAGGCGATATGGAAATTCCCCAACAGGGGCCTCTGCACATGACATTTTAGACCCCAACTAGTTTTTTCTTTTTTGAGACAGAGTCTCGCTCTGTTGCCTGGGCTAGAGTGCCGTGGCGTCAGCCTAGCTCACAGCAACCTCAAACTCCTGGGCTCAAGCAATCCTACTGCCTCAGCCTCCCGAGTAGCTGGGACTACAGGCATGCGCCACCATACCTGGCTAATTTTTATTTTATATATATTTTTTTAGCTGTCCAAATCATTTCTTTCTATTTTTAGTAGAGACGGGGGTCTCACTCTTGCTCAGGCTGGTCTCGAACTCCTGACCTCAAGCGATCCTCCCGCCTCGGCCTCCTGGAGTGCTAGGATTACAGGCGTGAGCCACCGCGCCCCGCCCCCAACTAGTTTTTAAGGCCACTGCTTCTCAAGTACACAGATACCCTGGCAAGTGGCAATCATGGGGTGTGCTGAAAATTATCCCTCAGTAAAAGTTAAAGTACCAAACTTGAATTTGAAATTTGAAATGAAATTAAAATTTGAAATGTGTCACAGAAACAGTTAAAGTGTCCATTTGTAAATACTCTTTGAAGAATGGATTAGTGCGAAGTAAAGGTTCTTCTTATTACAATGTTTTTCACTTGTTTGCCTTCCAAAATATTAATGCTTTCTAGAGAAAGAGGTGGAGCTACAGAGAGGGCATGAGAACTGGTATCTCCATGAGAACGCATGGTGGGTATGAAAGCCATTATGTATGTCTTGGTGGGTAACGGATGGAGAACCATTGCACTGGAGATTTTAATAATGAAGAAAAATACAAGTTTGTAGTAAGCATAATTTAAATAGATTTCTGACTTCCATATTCCGCTCTTTCCAAATTCTCCTATTTCCAAGTTCTTCTATTGTACATTTGTGGAAATTTTTGTCATATTTGTGTATTTCTGAGTGCCACATTCTCCTGTTTTTGAAATTTTAGTCATTTGCCCATGATCCTCACAATTTTTTTCCATATCTGCATATTATCCATAGGATGTTTTTTACTTTATATTTTCTTTAAATGAGTTCACTTTTTACCTACATTAAAAATGAATCTTTGTATCATTACCACTTTGCTAGATACATATTTCTAATACACAATAAGTAAAAGCAGGGCTATTAAAATTTTAAAAACTATCATACCCATCTAAAATTATCTTATGTATAAGATACATTCCCAATCCAGGGACTGGGAAACTGAGGGACTGGGAAACTGAAGGCCTGAGAGAGATCTTGTTTTATAATCCCCAAGAGAGAGATTTACTATTTTTCTTATTTTATAAAAAGGTAAGTCACATTTCAGCCTTAAAGGATGATTTGGTTAGACTATATCCAGTTCTTCTGCAATGCTGGGTTGGAGGAATCTGCTTCAGTTTCCCAGTCCCTCAGTTTCCCAGTCCCTGGATTGGGAATGTATCTTATACATAAGATAATTTTAGATGGGTATGATAGTTTTTAAAATTTTAATAGTCCTGCTTTTACTTATTGTGTATTAGAAATATGTATCTAGCAAAGTGGTAATGATACAAAGATTCATTTTTAATGTAGGTAAAAAGTGAACTCATTTAAAGAAAATATAAAGTAAAAAACATCCTATGGATAATATGCAGATATGGAAAAAAATTGTGAGGATCATGGGCAAATGACTAAAATGGTGAACCAGATGTTGTTCAGGGCTTAGTAAATGGGAAATTGCTGCAGCAGGTGATTTGAATAAGGAGAGTGCTGCAAAGAAATTAACGTAGACGCTGCAAAGGTAAAGATTTAGCAGACCTCAAAGGAGCTTTCAGTCACAACTCCATTGGAGGAATTCATTCATTGTGTGACAAAGGGTGTGTAATCCTTGAATGGTAATCCCTCCCTTTATCCCCCTCGCTGGCAGGTAAAGAGGACAAAGTTTATAAATTTGTTATCCAAATGAACATAGAATAATTGAAATTGGGATTAAGAAAATTTGGGGATATGTAAATTATATGTTCATAGGTAGCCATAAAATTTAAAGTCAAATTGTAGTCAATTCTGACTTCAATTTTTTTCTACTCATTTTTCTCCTCTTCTTCTACTACATGGATTTTTGTTTTTACAGTCAGAATTATCACTGGAAAAAGTCCTTACAAGCTAATATCCAAAAAAGTCACACATACTCCACACCTGGTTCCAATTCTAAGACCAGCTACTTACTGGCTTCCCTAATGCCAGTAGGGGAGGGGCTGGGGATTTAACAATGTGAAAGGTGACTTTAAATGTGAAAGGAGTAATTGGTTTAAGGAGCTTTCTCAGAAGGAGGTTGAGAAGGAGAAATAGGTAGAGAAAAGGGAGGAGAAACTGACTAGGAGTCCCTTGTAGTTCCTTAAATGTCTAAATGCTGGTAAAACACCATAGGATGGTTTAATCAGGAAAAATCCTAGGCCAGTCTGAGTCCCGAGTCAAGTATAGAAGAGGAGACATACCAGAATCCCCACATGGTTCTAAATGTCAATTTCTCTCTTAACTACCCGAACCATACATTCTTGAACACGCGAGAACTCAAGACATGAGTTGGCAATGAAATTCACCCAACAGAAAGCAAATGAAAACCAAGAGTAAAGAAGCCAGGATTAAGAGGCTAGGGTTGAGTTGGGATCCAGTTAGATACAGAACTGGATTAAGCAACCACAGTAGTTGTGTACAGAACTGAATATGAGAGTTAAGGTTTACCATTAACAAAGGGGGTGAGGTCTGGGGAAGAGGGAAGAAGAGGGAGGAATTTTCAAAGTGCCAATTTCTTTACTTTTCATAGGAAGGAGTCATAAGAAACTATCAAAAGTTAAAATATATATACTTAAAATGACTACAATCTCAATGTTTCTCATAATCTTTTTTCTTCACTGTAGAAAAATCTTCCGATAATTTCTTATTTTGAAAAAATATCAAATTCACCGATCTGCTTTCATTTCAGTTTTATTCTTGTTAATAAATTCAAATAAAATTAAATTTTATACCTCTTATCTAAAGATAATATATGACACATACATGTTATTTTATATTCTTTTAATGCCTGTCATTTTCTTACTAATATATGTCTAGAATGAATGATGTCTGGCAAACATTAGTGATGGCTATTTCTGGGTGAGAGTATTCTGAATAATTTTTATTTCCTCTTATTTATCTAGTATAACTTTTTAAATTAAAGAAAACCTGTGTTGTTTTCACAAAAATAGTAATTTCAGGGAAACAAGTGTGTAACCAAAGTATTTGCTGTTTGTCTCAATATTCCACAGTAGATCTCAAGTCCTTAACTGCAGGGGTAAATAAAATCTTGGAAATATGATCAAGAACTAACTAAGAGTCAGATAATTTAAAAAATGCTGAGGTAAACAGATGAAATTTCAAAGAGAGTTAAATAAAATCCTCTTTTCTTGTTGGGACATATTTTGCTGCCTCTGTAATAGCAGATTTATGCTGAATATTATTCAAATTAATTCTTCCCAACCTTAATATAAATATCTCAAACACTCAATCATGTTTTATGTATAAACTTCCCTTCACTTAAAATTAGTTCTTTGAATAGGAAACCTTGGATTGCCAAAGGCTTAAAACATTTTTAAAAAGAATGTGGTCCAAACAGTCTCCATTGGCTTAACTGGCCTTTCATTTAGCAAACTCACTTCCTTTTGTGTGGACTTAATGAAAGAATCCCTAATTAGAAGACTGAAAGGCCTGACCAATACACTAGCTTCTAGAGCCTTTCACTGATAATTCATCCAGTAATTAAAATGGCAATAACCCAGAAAGCAGAAAATACATTCTCCCTCCATTTTAGCTCAATTCGGTCAAGTTGGAATTGGCCAGATAGGTAAAAATGAGTGTTCTAGCTCTTCAAAGAATGTTTATAAACAATAGATAAAAATTTGAAGAACAATCCACAACAGTGTGTGTGTGTCTTCAGCTATCCTAACGATAGTTGGGATATGAAATGATAGATTGTAATGCAGCTTCTGGGGGAAAAATAAGTCTGTCAGTTCTGGGGCTCCACAATGATATGTTAACAGATTAATTAATTTGTCTGACTGCCCAGCTAATCCTTCTTCTTCAAATATCAGCCTAAATATTACATTATCTAGCATACTTTCCCTGCCTCCCCAGTCTGGAGTCAGTGACCTGCCTGTGTGTTTCCGTAACACGCCTCACCTGTGCTAACGACCTGTGCATACACATTGCAATCACCTGACTGACCTTGACGGGCCACTCCTCCTCCATTCCACCATCTGAGACTTGCAGGCAGGGATCCTAATAGCTTTCCTCTGTCTCCCTGGTATATAATTTTTTTTTTTTTTTTAGACATAGAGTCTCACTTTGTTGCCCGGGCTAGAGTGAGTGCCGTGGCATCAGCCTAGCTCACAGCAACCTCAAACTCCTGGGCTTAAGCGATCCTCCTGCCTCAGCCTCCCGAGTAGCTGGGACTACAGGCATGCACCACCATGCCCAGCTAATTTTTTCCATATAGATTTTTAGCTGTCCAAATCATTTCTTTCTATTTTTGGTAGAGATGGGGTCTCAGTCTTGCTCAGGCTGGTCTCGAACTCCTGACCTCGAGCGATCCACCCGCCTTGGCCTCCCAGAGTGCTAGGATTACAGGCGTGAGCCACCGCGCCCGGCCGTTCCTGGTATATCTTGCTCAGCTCCTGGTATATCATATATTCAATAAATAATTGTTAATAAATTACTACTGGACAAATCCATTAAAAGGTCAAGATTATTCTGAGGAAAAGCTTTCTGAAAACATGAGGACTTAAGGTGCTTTGTAAGGGGAAATGTACAAATAAATGATTATTTTATTTGAAGGGTTTTCAATAGTGAAAATTGTGCTAACAATTGTGCTAATGTCAGGGACTCAGATATCTGGTCACCCTGGCCCAGCTTCATCAAAAAGGGAGATGAAGAAAAAGGTAATTATTTGAGAAATTTAATACATGCTTAAAAATGAATTAGACACTTCACCTGGAAAACAATTAGCTCAGTCTAAATCCAGAAAGGCAGAATTTAATTATCCAAAGCCATCCTGCATAAATGAGGACATTTTGCTGTCATCTGGGATACTGGTGGAAAAGGGAGCTTGGGAAGTGGCATTTGGAGGGACAACCTTTAATTTTTTGATTTGTTCTAATGATAAATTTGGAGCCTTTATTGCATGTTGACTACACATCCTAGCTTTTCCAGGACAGGCACAATTTCAGGTATTATGTCTTGTTATCTGTGTAAACCATTAGATACCCTCTAAATACAAACATTTAGACATACAAACTACATCTCATAAATTGCCTCTTATACCTAGAAGGTGTGTGAAAATCATTTATCCTTTATCTTTTAGGTTGAAACATATGGTATACTTTATGTATCCTTTAAGGAATAAACTATATACTGATGCTACCGAATGTAAAATTCTAAATATGATGTGGATTTTTAAAGTCTAAACCCAAATAAACTATCATAGTAGACTTCATTGATGTTTAAGAAATGAAAGCTTTAAAAAAATTCCTAGCAAGAAAAAATCAGAATTGCAATTCAGTTAAATATATTAAATGCCTACTTCCATGTACAGTATTTAAGACTATGGGCCCTGACGTCAAGGGAACCTCAGTTCGAACTCGGGCTCTGACCTGTACTTTGCCTGTTACTGGCTTAGCTTAAAACTCTAGGCACCCAGTTCTTTAAGCACATAGCAATACCTCGCTTCAATATTTCCATTAGAGAGGAAGTAGAGCTGTCTTACCAACCTAGTGTTTACCCAGGCAAAAGAATTTTTTCTACAAAATTTAAAAACTATCTGATACAAGACAGGCACAAAATAAAGAGTGGGGAGAGCTCAAGGAAGGAGCAAGGGGTGGAGATTTTCCCAGGCTTCTCTCCTGCACCCACAATTAGGTTGAGGATATTAGACGTTCTTGGTTTCAGGGCATGGTCCCCGTTGTAAAACTCTGATTTTCAGATTATCAGTTGCAGTTTACTACAAAGCAAGCCAGTAGCAGAATGGGGTGATGAGGGAAGGTGAGGGGGACAAACATCCTGCCCTCAAACAATTGGAGTAGTAAGGCAATATGTGCATCAACCCCTCCAATTAAAAAAAACTGATTAAATTTCAGGTGTGTCAAGTGCTGCCAATTGAGGACTTGCATAAATTAAGCCTAGAATTGGGGCTTCTACGATTCAACATGCCAATGCGGGTGCCTGGATGAACTAGAAAAACACCTACTGGCCTTATTAAAATGAAAAAGGGAGAACCTCAGCAATGTTGCTCCCATGCTGTTCTGAAAACAGAACAGGTGACAAAGGCTCATCCTGAGTGCTTGGTCTGTTAGCTCCCCAGGGTGATCCCACAACAGTCAAGGAGAGAAGGTGGGGAGGAGGAAGAAAAAAGGGACAGGGGACTTGGAGATATTTATTCCAGCGTTGCTCTAAGAGCTTTTCACTTGTTTACATGATCAGTGAGCACAAATCTCACCAAATGGTGCTGGAACAACTGGGTATCCATCCAAACAAAACTAATTTGAGACAGATCATAGATCTATACATAATAACTAAAACAATACAACAGAAATTCCAAAGACAAGGAGACAGAGGAAGGGGCAGGTCCACAGCTGGGTGAGGCTCAGAGCCCAGGCTCCGGGTTTAGACACCTGAGGGTCAAACACAGACCTGGACTCCCTTCTCGGTACACGGGACTAATAAATATGCCTTCTGCAGAGGTGATCAAAAGAAACAGTGCCCACAAAGCACTTAGTGTAGTCCTGGCTCCATAAATGTTAGCTATTGTGATTATTTTCTCATAGAGCTCTGTATAGAAGGTAACAGCTGGATTCACATGCATGGTGAGTCAGTGTCATGAAAGGATGTGAGCCAGTGGCAAGGTCGCTGAAAACAACAAGGAGAATATCTACGTTGTGGGCCTTGCTCCAGTAGAACAATCTGACCTTTGTAAAAATAAGAGAATATGTGAAATTCATACAAAATAAGGAGTGGGTTTAACTTCACTTCTTTTGCAACAACACATGCCTGCAAATCGGCCGTTTTAAGTTGATTTTGCTACCCATTTGCTTTTTGCATTCCTGAATGTAGTCACACTAATTAGCCTAGACCTTCAGCATCAAAATAACTTATCTTCACAACTCCTAAGATGTGTATTAACCAAAAATGTTTCACCCAAATCCAGCAAACCTTTTAGACCTAACTTCCAGTCTGAAGGAAACAGAGTGACTCAGAGGCACAAGCTCCATGATACTTAGAAAGGAAGAGAACAAAAAATCCAGAACATGGGACATTCTGCAGGACAGACGAAGGATTGGGTCTCTTTACTAAGTTGAGTATCATGAAAAGGTACTTTAAAAGCTAGATTAAAAGAGATCCAAAGGATACAATGTATCAACCAAATGCATGGTTGTAGACTGAATCCTAATTTGGACAATTTTAGGCACCTTTTGGGGACAATTTGAGGACAATTGAGGAAACTAGAGAGAGGAAGATAAGATACAGACAGGATAAACATTCATTGACCCAAAAAGGTAGCTGGTATTAACTTTATAAGTGTTACAAATATCAAAATAGCACAGTCTCATTTGGTAAAAGTACACACACACAGACATCTGGAAGGAGAAATAAGGAATTAACAGGACTAATTTTGGGAAGGTCAGTATATAATGTTCTCTTTTTTTGTTTATATTTTTTTCTGTTTATATTTTTTTCTGTTTTTACAAAATAAACATATGTTGTAAAAATTTCAAGACATGTAATTTTTAATTTAAAAAAAGGCCCAATTCTAAAAAAAAAAAAAAAAGCATGAAGAGGTGAAATAAAAATATAAGGGGGCAGATGGCAGGTACGAAAACCAGCACTGGGCCTCCTGATGCTGGTGCTCACTGTCTTGTGGCCACGGCACTCAGTGCAGGAAACACACACCAGCGGGGTGGGTCACCGGGAGAGAGGAAACGCTTCAAGAAAAGTGTGGTCAGGCCCTCCCGGAGTGGTGGCTCACACCTGCAGTCCCAGCTACTCAGGAGGCTGAGGCAGGAGTGCTGCTCGAGCCCAGGAGTCTGAGATCAGCCTGAGTAACACAGTGATACCTGTCTCTAAAAAACAGAAACAAAACTATATATATATATATTGCAGTCAATTCTGTCTGCCATGAGGTCCATAAACTCCTAGAAGATCCAGAGACTCTGAGGTCCGAGGTCAAGTTTATACCAGAATAGCGAGGAGTACATTCAAAGAAGCTTAAGAACCACTGCCCTAAAATTTTATCTGTGTCACTTTTTAAAAGGGGTTCTTGAAAATGCTTTCAATTTCAAAACATGTAAGGGAAGATTAAGGTGGTGGCTAGACCCTGTACTCAGAATGACTTCTCTGCTCCTAGGTTAGGCTATCACTTTTTCCAGCTCCTAATGGCACTGGGAGTACAGAATATTCAAGATCTCAAATTCAGAATAATAATACATTTCTTAACAGGCTCATAAAGCCCCCAGACAAGTGCCACCATCTGGGACACATAGAGGGTAACAGCGCTTCAGATCCTACCCCAAAATATACTGGGACTTTTCACCCTGCTAGTCTCAGCCCTCAGCATTCCTTAAGAATCAGAGTGAAGTAGACAGCCTGATTTGGTGGGATACTCTGACCTCCCAGAGAGCAAGGCACCAGAAATTTGGGAAAGTGCATGGAAAGAATAAGCAAATTCGTGGGTAGGTGAGGGAAAGGACTCTGGGCTTATCTTTGGAAGTTTCAATTCTGAGGACTAATTTCTGAGTAGCAGGCTTCAACCTCCGAAATGCCAGGAATTCAATAAATACACTACTGAAGACAATGAATGCCATATGTTTCTTATTAAAAATAGATTCTAAGGGACCTTGATCAATAGACTAGATAGCAAAAGGGAAAGGAAGTCTGGGCTGCTGTAACAGTTGTTTTATTAAAAGCAACTTTGGTCAGATTCCCAGCAATGTAGTCTTTTAAAGAAACAGCCCATTAAGCTCAAAAAGTCACAGATTGAATTTCCACCCACCCAATAATCGCATTCAAAGACCTGTTTCTTTCTTAGAGGCAGGTGCTTGCATCTTAGCTCCAGCTGCAAGAAGTACCCTTTCTGCAGGACAGGTTGGGCAGCATGCCCAGCAAGGGCAGGCTGTGTGTCATGAAGGGTGGATCCAGTTCCTACAGGGCCCGAGTCTGGGGAGGGCTAAGGCAGAACAGGAAGCTCGGCCTTGATCAGAGCATGCCACCCACAATAATGCAAATCCGAAAGTGTCTTAACAAGTCAGCAGGTTATACTTATTGGAATATGCATTTACTTTGGGATTTCTTAAAGTTAAGTGTGTTTCATAGGGTTATTCCTCATATTCCTATGCAAACTTTCCTTTCTGTATGGCTGGGAGCTATTTGGTTGTCCAGTTGTATGGAGTCCTGATAAACCAAAAATGCTGCAGTTGTCATGTCCTTAAAATATTCGGAGGGAGGAAGGTGAGAAATAGAGGCGAGCATCTTCACCTGCCTGGCAAGAACAGTTGGGTAGGGAAGACTGGAAAAAGGTTATTTCACAGAATATAAAATAAAAATAGAGTTTATCTCTGCTAAGGTGGAAAAGAGGCAAGATATTAGCAATGAACTTGAGAGTGTCTGTTGAATAGTGGGTATGAGAGAACCCTAAGTGTGATTGTCTAAACTGGAGCATTGAAAACATTGAATGTGAAATTAAAAGAGAGGGTGACAAAAGCATTCAAAAAAGCCAGAGAGGAGGAGTTTAGATAGCTATTTGGGATCTCCTGATTGTTTTGAGATCAAATATAATATAGCTCCTTTGCTGGGTCAGCTTCATGCTGACCAGGAGGTAGGAAAAACCAACCCAGGAAGGAGTGCAGAGATTAGCTGGCAGGTGTTCAGAGCTGAGCTGCTGTTGTTCTTCCAGCCCCAAATACAGAAAAAGCTCAAGTTACTCTCACAGGGCCCTGGGCACACAACCAAATGGCCATGATGGTCGTTGGACCTTGACTTCTTAAATTCTCTCAGAAGGCCCGCCAGGAAGACCTTTCAGGGCCTTGCTTCTTTGCTGCCATGTATGCTGAAGGCTTCTCTGTGCTTCCTCTTTAGCATTTACACAGAACTCAAGAGACCTGAGGGGGAGCTTCTCCGGTGACACTCCAGAAAGTCAAGCCACATACATACCTCATCTCCATGCATATTTGCCACGTATTTGAACTCCGGAATCCCAACTCTGTGTGCCTTTGGAAATCGCCCCACAACAAGAACCCACAGGTTTCTACCTTTACAGGAAAGAAAAAGATAGAAAAATAAGGTTTTTTTTTTTTTTCATTCCTTACAGACATCTCGCAGTAAGTTATCTTTTAAAATGACAAATGAACTCTGGGAGAATGAGAATAGGAAACAAACGCTGTTTTAACATTTCATGGTGACTTAAATTCATGTGATTAACACTCCCGTGATTAAAATGTTCCTCATTCACTGTTAGAATTTAAGGAAACCCTTTCAACTTGGCACAAATATTTAACTTCTTATTTTAGAATATGACTTTTTTAAATTGAAGACTTACTAGGTGATGTAGATCTTATTCTCGTAAAATGTGTATATACTTTGCTCTGAGATCCTAGAGTCTCATAGAAATGATGTTGCTAATTCACACAATTATACAAAGTTAAGTTATAGTTGATGGCTGACTGGGAGGGTTTCCTAACTTGCCATGCAAGGAAAGTGCAAAAAGCAATAGCAATAAAACATGTAACTCAGAAGGGAAATTGTTTTTAAACTAAGAAATCCTGAATCTTGTATTTAAATGCTGATATGACATAGCCCCTTTGCAGCGTCCTTCCTATGCCTGAGTCCTGTCAAGTAAACTGGGGACCACAACCCATCCTAATAATGCAAGGAAAACTGCTAAGTCCTAGCTCTGCCATAGACAATGTGATTTAGGCAAGAAAGGGCAGAGTCTAAAGATCACTGAGGATTTGCTATGTGCAGATATTGCAGGTGCTAGTCTGGTTCACGTAATCTCAAGTAATCCCTTTTCATGATCCACTGAAATGGATTATTAACCAAGCATTACAAATGAGAAAACTGATCTTCAAAAATGTTACATAAACTGTTTATGATCACACAACCAGTATGAGGCTGTGATTTGAGTCCTAGAGCCAAGAATTGAACCCTGATCTATGTAACTTCAATTTTGGCGCTCCTCCCACAAAAAAACTGCCTGTCTCTCAGAAGGCTTGATTTCCTAACCAGTAAAAATGAAGTCCCTTTCAATTCTAATTGTCTGGCACTTTTGGGGGGTAATTTTGTTTTTGTTTTTTTTCTTTTTTTTAATGTTGCCCAGGCTGGATTTCAACTCCTGGGCTCAAGTGATCCTCTCGCCTGAGCCTGGCACTTTTAATACAGTTTAAAGTTAGAGATTGGGTTATGTTTGATATCTATCAGGTACATACAAAGTTCAAATATCTGTGATAACTAAGCCTTCTGTGGAATTTAAGAGCCCAGGAAAGGAATTTAACAGCAACTAATGGGCTAATGTTGAGCAGATTCTGCAGAAATTCAGACCTAGCTCCTTAAATCAGGCTGGGGTGCACTCAGTTGCCACGAGGGACCCAGGGAGAAGCAAATGTGAGACTTATCTTTTCCCACATTTATTCAAAATTTACTGTAACAATATTTTAGGGAAATTTGTTATGATAGGGTGATGTATTAAATTCAGTAACTGCAGGAATTCTCAGAAAATATCCACAAAATGCAGCTTATGTGATTGATGCCCCTGGGCAGTGCAGAATTCTCACTCAGCCACTCATACATCTATTTATTGACTACAATGATGGACAGGCATTGAACTGGATCAGACGGTACAAACAAGTCACATATTCTATGCTCAGTGAATTCCTAATCTAGTGGAGAATAGTAACACGCAAACACGTAATTACATTGGAGTGTGTCATATCACACATGAGTGTGTAGAGTACTGTTGTGGGTGCAGAATAAAAGAGGAAATGGTTTATTTTTCCCAAGGAGGAGGATCATGAAAAGCTTCACATATGTAGGGTTTAATATAATAGATGACGCTTGTGAAAAGGGTTCTGAAGCATGATTCTGAGTTTGCCATGTGGACAAGTACACTCTACCTGCTGATACCCTACAGGCGCATTTGATTAACCAGAACCCTCCATCCCCCAGTGTTATCAATTCTTTGTCATCTGGAGCTTCACTTCCACACAGTTAACGTTTTCACGTGAAACAAGGAACTTTTCACACGTCAGCTACTAAACCAAACTTTTTAGGTTTGCTTCTGGGGAATTCTTTTCTGTAACTAGAAATGCATTTAAAGCTAGAATAATCACAGATTCATACAGAATATGGTCTATTCCCCTCACAGGCAAGGGGAAAGTTCAATATCTTCTCAATATTTACCAATTGTTATTTATAACTCTGCATCTGCAACAGCTGGCCTGTTACATAAAGGATCGTGTAAGACAACAGAAACCTGACTTGATGTGGATATCCAGTTATTATTTAGTTGAAGGAAGCAGGGAAATCAAACTGATAAAATCTAAGGGAAGAAGTACTTTGATGGGTAACTCAATCTCAATTTTAGCACGAATGGCCCCTAAGTGAACTGCAAGATGAGAAATTTACCTTGCACGACCTCAAAGGCACAGTCTGAGAATGAAAACCAGCCAATAGGTCTGAAGAACACACACAATCCTTTTGGAATGACAAACCTCTTTAAGGTTTTAACCACCCTCTCCAGCTAACACTGGTTATCTCTGGCCTAGACCAGAGTAAATGCACAAAGGACAAACTATTTACTTTTCACAACCTGATTGCCAAGGTTAGAGTAATTTAAACAAGCTTTTTTTTCTTATCAAGGTGGGAAAGACTACCTTTATTTCCAAAAGTTCTTGTTAATAACAGGTGTGCTAAAGAGTTCTGAAGTGCTCAGCTTCTCTCTTTCACACAAAGTAAACAATATTTGGTTTCTAGATATCTCAGTATCTGTAGCCAGCAACGCACTTAGGGTTTGACACAAATCTGGGCTGTGACATGGGTACCCAGCTGGGTTTATTTGAAGGATCATGAAAAATTGTACAATTTTTAGAGGGATTCACTAAGATCTATAAGACAAGAAAGCAGACAAGTGCTACAAAGTACTATAGGAGTTCAGGAGAAAGTAGGAGGAGAAGCTTGGAAAATTAAGTATAATTTCAATAGGCAAAAATGGGAGAAGTGTCTTTTCCACAAAAGAATCACCTGGGATCCTTGTAAAAATGCCAATTCCTGAGGCCCAGCCTCCATCTCCTAAATCTAACTCTCGGGAGTAAGCTTGAAACCAGCATTTAACAAGCTCCTTTGGTGATTGTGAGGCTCATAAAGGTTTGAAAGTCACTGAGACTGAGGTAGTGAATGTTCAGACAGATTTGGGAGATAGTCGGTCTTCATATGTAAAACCATCTTATTTTACATATAATTCTGAACATGTTTCTATGTTAAGACATATACTTCTACTATACTGTTTTAAATGGCTGATTAATATTTTATTACATGAATATGCTACCACTTATTCAACCAATTCTGTATTGTTAGGTGTCTAATAATAAGCAAATTTGTGTAAATTCCAGCATATCCACAAAAATTATGTACAGAATTTATAACATTAAAAGTATTTTATGCAAGCCAGGCGTGGTGATGAACACCTGTAGCCCCGGCTACTCGGGGGTTGAGGCAGGGTTGCTTGAACGCAGGAGTTCGAGGCTGCAGTGTGCCATGATCGCACCTGCAAATAGTCACTGCGCTCCCGTCTGGACAACATAATGAGACCCTACCTCTAAAATAAAAAATTATACTATGTGCCAGGCACTATGCTGAGCACTTTATGTTATTCGATTTTCACAATACCTCTGTGTGAAGGATGACATCCATAATTTATAGTCGAGGAAACCGAGTTAAGTGGCAGAACCAGGGTTCAAACCCAGGTCTGTCTGATTCTAAAATCTGTGCTCTTCTAGTGACCTCAGGCTGCTTCAATCTCCCTAAAAGTACTGCATAGGCCAAAGCCAACCTCACTCTGGGGAAAAAGTTCCAGGCAGTTCTTTCAGCACCACGTTGCTATGGTTTTGCACCTGGAGCAAGATCCAGTCTGCTACCTGGCTGTGACTGATTGATCCAGGGCAAGACAACGGAATCGAAGGCTACCCTCTAGGGACATTCCATTCCGGGTGTTGATATAACAACTTGGTGTAATGAAATATTAATCAGCCATTTAAAACGGTATGGTAGAAGTCTATTTCTCAACATAGGAACATGTTCAGGATTATATGTAAAACGAGATGGTTTTACATACGAAGACTGACTATCTCCCAAATCTGTCTGGACAGTCACTACCTCAGTCTCGGTGACTTTCAGACTTTATGAGCCTCACAACTCTCACGTTGAGAGTTTCACTGGGAAGTGCCCAGAGAGAAGCAGAGACTCTGGATGGCCCGGTCACTGGAGCAGAGCTGCAGAGATGATGAAGCATGTTCCAGTTCCTCAGGAAGCTTGTTGTATGTAGGGTCTGATGCATAAAGTTCTGGTATCCAGAGTAATGGATCAGCTGCTGGTTTCCCGGACTGGCACATTTCTCTGTGTATCCTTACAAGGATGCTTTGACCTAAGTCAAAGCTGGAGAGAGCTTGCACAAGGCCCTGGGTTTCAGTGTCCTCACCCATGAGTGGGAGTAACAGCCCGACTGGCATGGCTGTTTCACAAGGCTGCCCTGCAGTGGTTCATACAGTGTCAGTTCCTTTTCCTTTCCCTAAGAATGATCCGCAGATACGACAGCAATTTCACCTAAGCTACACAGAAGCTTATCATACGTAGCACACAAACCCCCTACATTAAATAATGGATGAGTCCACAGAAGAGTTGAAAATCACACATTGTTTAGGTCAGTTTAAACAGTCTCCAAAGTTCACACGCCCTCTGGATTTGAAGGAGAGGAAAATAGGTCCCTGGCTAAGTGGTTCATGACAAAAATGAAACAAAACAAACAGACAATAACAAACAAAATTGGGACAAAAAGCATGGACGAAGTTTCCAGATTGGCTATGCTTACATTGTATCATTCACAGCTCGAAGCACTTTAAGTGTATTTGTTCATTTAATCCTAATAACCGTAAGTAGTAGGTCTAACATTATCCTTTCATGAAAAAGGAAACCGTCTTAAGTAACCTAACGAGGCAGTGGTTCTCAAAGTATGGGCCCAGGACCAACAGCATCAGCATCACCTGGGAATGTGCTAGAAATGCACAGTCTCGGGCCCACCCCCCAGGTGCACTGAATCAGACATGGGGGCAGGGGACGAGCAAGCTGTGTTCTAATAAGTTTTCCAGGTGATTCTTTTGCAGTGGAAGTTTAAGACGCACTATCACAAGGGACAGGGCCGGGCAGTCTACCCGGAGAGTCTGTGCTCTGTTCTTAGCCACTACGCTGCACTGCTTGTCACCGAAGAGTTCGAAAATTCCAAACGAAAAAACTCAAAGAAATGTGAACCTGTGAACCAAGCTTGATGTGTACCCACTTCGGCTGCTGAGATTATTTTCTTTCTCTGAGAAGAACTGGAAGTGGAAGGAGGAAGTCGGGCACAATGAGGGTGGTTTGAGAAGCTGTAGGTATTGATTGCTCTCTCGGTTTTGTTTGATCAGCTGCTATGCTCCCATATCTGCTCTCCACATAAGGAATACAGGCGAGCCTGAGGGACTTGCCCCAAAGCTGTGGGATCTGGATGGCTGTACTTCTGGGATCTGGCTGCTGGGTGTTCTCCCTGCAGTAAGTTTGAATACTAGTCAACAAACAGCGGGCTAAGAAAGCAGGGTGGCTGCAGTAGCAAGGGAAGGAAACGTGGACAAAATCCACCTGCTCTGCCCATACCCTGTCTCTGGGACGCGGTTCATGCACACGCCCTCGTTCGTGGCAAGCCACCTGACATGCACTCGGGGTTCTGTACCGAGTTGCAGGCTTTAGGCCAGGCCACAGGAACACCCAGGCCATCTGTTTCTGCACTTGTGAAGCAGAGAGCTCGTGCAGATGTGATGACCCTGCGGCCAGCCACAAGATTCCAGTGACGTTTAACTGCCATCCCCTCTGCAGTGGGCTGAGAATTGCTGACTTTGTTTATGGACAGAGGAACTTGTCAAGGTAGGAGCTCTGGGATTTCGAAAGCAGTCAGGTGTCCAGGTCAGGTCAATGCTATGTGATGAGAGCAAGTGCTCTGGCCTGAAGCAACAGGGCTGAGCTGTTTTTTCTGCCTCGAGCAATTCTAACTTCTACTTAGAGCCGAGTTTTGTAGCTCAGTGTAACACGGGGCTGAGGGGAACCCAGGAGCCATCCCAGAACTTCACGCGGTAGGCAGGTGTTGACTCCAGCGTCCACAGCACTGGGAGTTCCCGCGGCACGGAGATCCCGGAGTGGGGCCTAAAATGGGGCCACTGCTGTGCGAGCATGACCCTGGGCCCTGCAGAGGCTGTGGGGCTCAGCAGTCCCCAGTGCCCTGCACTTTTCTACCTGGCCCGCAGACAAGCAGCAGATCCCAGTGGCCACCTTTTCTGGGCCCAGCAGTCCCGGGCCATCTAACGGATGGCCTGGACGAGGAAGCTTTCCTCAGCTGAGGGCTGCACCTGGGACTACCTCAGTTCACCATCTGTCTCGTCATCCAGCGCCCCCTGGCTGTACCACCACCACTGCTACCATATACTAATCTCTAATCCAGTGCAATCATTCTTCACACATTTCCCACTCTTTGAGAGTGTATATTTGTTTACTTATATCATGTCTGTCCCAACTAGAGTGTAACCCACAAAGGCACTGCCTGTGGTGGTCACGGTTTTGTTTAGGTTTCCTGTTGTGTCCATTCCCAGTCTAATAGTACCTGGCACATAGTAGGTATTCAATGACTATCTACCGTAGCATTTCCAAAATTGGTGCATCTGCAGGATTGCTTTTTCTTGGTAAATATTGGCACAGCACATCCAAATCCCTCTGCCTGGGATTTCAGGGGCCTCCATCACCCGGCCTCTGCTTGCATCGCCCGCTATCCGCTGGCACAAATGCTCCCACGGGCGGATGTCCAGCTCCTCCCCGTGCCCTGGGCACCCTAGGTGCAGCCACATCTTTATTGTGTTGTTCTCGGCCTCAAATGGCCTCATTAGGCTTTCTGCCTTTTCATATCCTAGGAATTCCACAAAACCAAACTCTAAGAAGTTTCCCCAGACTACTCCAACTCACCCGGATCTCTCTCCCTTCAGAACCTTTCTATAAAATGGCATCACTAGATTTGTCACAGCAAAACATTCTGTCTTTCAGTTAGTCTTCTAGGGTTTCATGTGGCCAAGCCTTGCTTTCTTAATGATGTTGAGCATTGCCTGGGCTTTCATACTTTTCTTTTGCTCCCTTATTGTGTCCACCATGATTAATCACGGCCATCCCCCAGGGCGCAGGTCACCTTCTTAGTAAAGACCTCTGTGTGGGTCGTCCTGCTGGTGGCCCAACATTCGGTGCCCTGCTGAACTCAGGCACATCATGTGACTTGCTCTGGACAGTAAAATGTGGGGAGAAATGGCACATATCAATTCTGGGCAGACTTTAGGAGCCAAGGCATGGTTTGCTATCTCTTTCCTTCTGACACAAGACAGACAACGCTTTGATAGAGGGTGCTCTGTCGGCTTGGGTGCTGGATGGGAGATGACAGGGAGCAGAGTTACAGCCAACTGATAACAGATATGTAATATAAGTGAGATTTAAATTTTTACTTTGCTGTTATAAACCATTAGGATGTGTGGGGGAGGCTTTCTTTTATTTCTGCAGTATAGTCTAGCCTGTCCTATCTGACATACCTCCTACAACCAACCCAAACCAAAATGATCTTTCCCTCCACTGAATGTTCATTATACTTTTGGTGGTATCAGTGCTTTTTCAGACAGGGGTCCCCAGAGCCATAAGATTTTGTGGAGCTGACCCAGAAGTAAAGCAAGTTCAGAAACTTTGTTTTAAAACTACTTACCTGGCACAAATTGTACACAAGCCTCTGTTAGTGTAATATGTATGTCTTACCTCTCAGTCTGAATTATCAACTTCTAAACATGTTGTAGTTTTGTTTTTATAGCACCAGAAGGTGCTGTGCATATTAACAGTTTCTGTTGATTGATAGTGGACAGCCAATAAACCAATATTATTTCAAGGGACTGAAAACACTGTATTAAAAAAGAATTCCATAGGAAGACATCACTGGCAAAGCCTATCTCTTGGAATTATTTCCTGGGTAATCTTATTATATCTGCCTGCACCACCAAATGGTATTTGCATGTGGATAGACATGATTCCAGAGCTGAAGTCATGCTTTGAGTTCTAGTAGTATAAAGTTGGGCAGGGATAGAGAAAACAGGACAACAAAAAGACCTAAATGATTGCCATGTGGTAAGTAAAGGGGCAATCTCAAGCAAGGTGAGCAGAGGAGGCCCATGTAGGATGCATTGAAACACAGCTGTAGACAAAATGGTAGTCGGTAACTTGCTGGAACTCAAGCCTGCCTGATGTTAGGAAGCAGGAGCTGGACAGCAAAGATTGTGGCTAAACCCCAGGTATGATACCACGCTGAAAGCAGCAGTCAGCACTGTGGCCTGTGACTGCAGCCCAGATGGGTTCAATGCAGCTGCCCAATGTGACTAGATGCACTTGTAAATCTTGGTATAAATTTAGAAGAAAATCAGATACAACTTCATTGTGTAAGCGACTTTCCTGTACAAAGGCTTAATCTTTCATTTTCTCATTTATTCATTCAACAAATATTTGTAGAATGCCTGTCCTGAGCCTGGCATTTAGTCAACTGAAACAAATGTCAGTCACTAACTGATTCTACTGTCCTGAAAAACACTAATTTTCTATTCTGACATCACTTTCATCACTTGAAAAAACGAAGTCCAAATGAAGCATATTGTTTGGTAAACTTCCCATTTTAGGGGGGATTAATCAAGTGTGAATTGGATCCCATGGCTCCACTGTTTTTCCTGCAGTGGGTCCCCCACAGCATCGAGACAGAACCCAAGGCCTTCGGCATGGTGTGCCAGACCTCTTGGGATCTGTCCCTTTCCTGCCGTGGGTCTCCCATTCCAATCCCATACACCAGGCTCTAGCTATTCTTCATTACACATAGTTCCCAAAGGAGCTAACTATCTGCCTTGACACTTTTTGCTCTTCCTTCTGCATGGATAGTCCTTAGCCTACCTGGTCAATGTGGCCAACTTCCACTTGCCTTTTTAAGGCTCAACTAAAAGCCTCCTCCCATCCAACACTGTTCTCACCTCCAGATCAGCCCCATCCCTCACCAGCCAGAGTAGAACATTCCTTTTGAACTCTCATAGTACCTCCTACTACTTACTGAAACCACCGGTTTTCCTGCAGGTAAGGGATTGTGTGTCCATTAGCTCGCAGAATCTAGTGTAGTACCTGGCACATACACAGAAGATGATGGATAAATGTTTGCTGAATGAATTGATGATTGGATAAATTAACAAACAAACCTGAGGAAGTCCAATTGGAGCCTACGTCACCCCTGGTCCAGAGATTAGATAGAATTGTTTCCCAGTATTGATGGAAAAGTCTACGGCTAGTCTGTGAAGTGCCATCTTGGGTGGGCTCTGGAAAGGACCCAATTTTCTAGATCAAATCCAGAGTAGATAGACCTTCTTGGAGTATTTCCACATAAGAAAGAACAGAGATCCATACCAAATATCTGGCTTTGAGATCTAGACTCTTCCAATGTCTTCAGGAGATGGGGTTTCATTTGCTTGTATATTTGTCCCCATGACACTAATGTTTTGATATTATACCCAAGAAATGTAGATGTTAGGTTCCATTCCATTTCTTCCTGAACAGATAAATGAGGAGGTTCAGGATTTTCAATTTCTCTAAATTAGGGACAGCTCTTAATTTAAAAAAGGAGAGGAAAAATACAAAGATGCATTGGGTTTAAATAAATTTTCTTTTTTGATTTCAAGACAGTTAAGACTCCCAGAGAAACAAGGCAGCTCTCCTCATTAATCACCAACCATCAACAAAAACAGGAAGATGGTAGGCAATGCCTCTGCCTTCCTCCTCCTGCAGCCCCACCTTCCCTGTTCCTCCCACTCCATTCCCAGGTCAGAGGCTGATGAATCTGTTCCCCTTCCTCTAAACAGTTTAACTTTTACACTATAAATTATAAGAAGTTTTTAAAAGTGGAGTTTTAAAAACTAGACATAATTCTCATGTCCTAACCATCATACTTTTTCTCTGTTCTTTTCTAGTCTTTTTTTCATAGACAGACAGGAAACTTGTTTTCAAATCCCCAAAGTGAAAACCTCTAGAGGCCTCATACTATAAAAAGCTGAGAACTTCCCTTTTTGGTCCCCTGGGATAGAGGTCAGCAATGATCAGATCATCTTTTTAAAGGGCAGTTCAGTAATCATGACAGTGAGATGAAGCATAATTATATCAAAGTACAAACAAGTAGTTAGAAAGATTTCTTAAATGTTATTGCAAAAGATGAAGTCATTACAGTTAGTATTTTACATTTATTGTCTATTTGAGGTTTCTTTATTCCAGTGTGTCAGGAGCATCCTGGTTCAGTGGTGAGGTTTTGGCTCTTCCTACCCCACTGGTGTTCTCATTTCTTATGAGTGCCTGCAGGTGTCACACGACCACAATTCATGATGAGGTATTTCAGATCTATTTGACCCAAAAAGAGACAGTTTGTTGGAGATCTGGTTATCCTTATTGTCTATTTATTGCTACCATAAAAACTCATCTTTTAATGGTAAAGAGTAATGGCAATTAATTTACTAGTTTTCCCATGAGCTACTTTGGAGAAGAGACACTTTTATTTCAGGAATCCTATGCCCTGAGTTTGAACTCTAAAAGGCTTTCATTCTAAAGTGAAGCAAGCTAGAGTCCAGGGTGAGCTCCCAACAGCAGGAGGAGTCCTGAAGTTGCCAGATTTAGGCTTCTTCAAGGACTTACCTTGACCTAAAACTGGGACATTTGATGGATTAACAAAGGCAGACTTCTCACTAGTATCACCATTCTCACATTTCAATCTCAAAAATGAATCTGTAGTGAGGACATCAGAATCAGTAATTTCTGTGGCACATCATCTGCCTTAAAGCAGCATTTGAGGTTTCTTAGACAATAGCAGTATCCCTTTAGCAGCACCTTGCATAATGATAAAGTGTGCAGGTTCTAGAATCAAATTGCCAGGGTTTAAAACCCAATCCTGTCACTTACTAGCCATGTGATATTGGGCAAGTTGATTAATCTCTCTGAGTAAATAAATTTTCTCATCCATGTTATGGGATTAATGGTACCTACACCCCAAGGGGTTGTTGTGTTATCTCATTTAATCATCACAAGCTTTAAAACCAGTGCCAGAAATATAGTAAGCACATGTTTGTTTGGAGGCCTCAAGTACATACATTGGCTGGTGACAGACTATAGTCTCTAGCAGATGATGCAGCATCAGAGCAATTAAAGAAAAATGTCAAACATAAACAGTGTCCATTACATAGGAAGAGAGACCTCAGGCCAACAGTCAGCAGAAACGTATGCTCCAGAAGATCTGCAGACCAGTTCCGATGGACCAATACTCATTGAAGTTACAAAAAAAAAAAATTGGAGTGTGAAATTGGAATGTGGATTCAGACAGCAGAAGGGGCTATTTTGAGAGAACATGTCCTTCAGAATGTATTAGCACACACACTGCCATGAACATTCACATCACCAGGCAACAGGTGAATTTACTTTTTAAGTCCAAGGACTGAATCTCCTTCAGAATTCCCAGCACATAATGCCAGGGAACAGTGCCGAACCCGGAAGCAGCATGCACGTGTTGCCATGAGGGCAGGGCAGGAAGCCAAGTCACCCCTGCTAACCTAGTTGAACCACTAACCATAAACACATCTTTCACAGCATTTTCTTACATGGCCTGTGCCCAGAGTGACTTAGGCCATTATACAGATTCCAACTATCTCAGTGCTAATGAGACTGGAAACCATGTTAAGAATTTCCAGTCTGGCTCTGTCGTGGAGAGACTCCAACTCATCATTATAAGAGGGTAACCCAAGAGCGTGAAGACAATCAGTGACATAAAATTGGTTCAATGTGAATGTCATATCACTGCCAACAAAAGACAAGGGAACTGTCCCAGATTATAAGACTAAAGGGACATATACTGCGTGCACTATGTGAGCCTTGATTTGATTCTGGGAGAAAAAAGTTTTAAGAAGCATTCTTGGAACTACTGGAGAACTTTAAAAATGCAGTATGTTGTTTGATACTATTGATAGATTATTATTTTTCTGAGTTTAATAATGGTGTGTTGTGATTGGGTAGGAAGAAGTCATACTAGGAGATGTGTTTGGGGTGGTGTGGCATGCTATTTGCCACTTCCAATGGTTCAGTAAAATCAACAGACAGAGCCCATGGGAGAGAGAAAGCAAACATGGCACAACCTATATGAAGAATGTGTGGGTATTTATTTTACCATTTTGCATTTTTTTCTATAGGGTTGGAAAATTTCAAAGTAAAAAGCTGGAAGGATCAAGAGGATGGAAAGACAAGCCACAGACGGGGAGAAAATATTTGCAAAAGACACATCTGATAAAGGACTATTATCCAAAATACAGAAAGAATGCTCAAAACTCAACAATAAGAAAATAAACAAGGGGATTAAAAGGTGGACAAGAGGTGGGAACAGGCACCTCACCAAAGAAGAGATACAGATGGCAAATAAGCATATGAAAAGAATCTCTGAATCACATGCCATCAAGGAAATGTACATTAAAACAATGAGATACCACTACCCACCTATTAGAATGGCCAAAATCCACAACACTGACAACCCCAAAAGCTGGTGAGGATGTGGAACAACAGGAACTCTCATTCCTTGCTGGTGGGAATGCAAAACGGGACAGCCACTTTGGAAGTTTCTTACAAAACTAAACCTAAGACCTCCTCTTACCATATAATCCAGCTATTATGCTCCTTGTTTCAAATGAAATGAAAACTAATGTCTACAAAAAAATCCTGCACACAGATGTTTACAGCAGCTTTATTCATAATTGCCCAACTTGGATGCAACCAAGATGTCCTTCAGTAGGTGAATGGATAAAGTGTAGTACATCCAGACAACGGAATATTATTTAGCGTTAAAAAGAAATGAGCTATCAAGCCATGAAAGACATGGAGAAACCATAAATACCTATTACTAAGCGAAAGAAGCCAGTCTCAAAAGGCTACACACTATTATGATTCCAAGCACATGACATTCTGGAAAAGGCAAAATTATAGAGACAGTAAAAAGATCAGTGGTAGCTGGGGGATTAGGGAGCTGGGAGGAATGAAAAGCTTGCACGGAGATGATTTTTAGGGCAGTGAAACAACTCTGTATAATGCTATAATGTTGGATACAAGTCATTTTACATTTGTCCAAACTCCAGGAATGGGTAACACCAAGAGTGAATCACAGTCCCAGTGTAAAGTATGGATTTTGAGTGATAATGATGTGTCAACGTAGGTTCACCAATTGTATCAAATGCACCACTCTGGGGGCAGCATGTGAATAATGGGGGAGGCTGTGCGTGTGTGGCAGCAGGTGGTATATTTGCACCTCCCTCTAAATTTTGCTCTGAACCTAAAATTGCTCTAAAAAAATAAAGTCTTGAAAAAGAAAGCTGGTAGGGAGAAAACGGTTCTAAAAAATGTAAAGATAAGAAATCATGCCCTGATCCACTGGCTTCTGCAGCTTATAAGGGCAGGATGCAGGATCAAAAGAGGTCGGAGTTGTTCACCTGAAAGGTGAAGCCATGAGGAGGGAGAATGGAGGCCCCAAGGTGAGGAAGGCACAGGCTGCCTCTTTCTGGGGAGAACACAGAACTATATCAACTATGCTAGAAAAAGGGTTAAGAAATTACCACGTATACTACCTGGAATCTGGTCAAGCACATCAGGTTTATTAAATCTCCATATATATTCAGAAAGAAAAATCATCTGAATGTTAACTAAGGAACAGACGTGGAAAAATGCTTATTACAACCAGAAAAAGCTACAAAAATATGCTTAAATCATATGATTTATGTGATCATTGAGACTTCTCATCACCCTGTCATTAATCTAGCAAAGGCCAATGATTAACATAATAAGGAATCAGTAAAGTTTGGATATTGGACAATTTTAATCATGACCTGCATGTCTTCCTCAAGATTGGGTTTTGGATTGGGGGAGGAAAGGCAGGTAAATGGTTGGAATTATTCTTTCTGCTTCGATTTGGTCACCACTCTCCTTTAGTCTTTGAATAGAATAGAGTAGCAGGATATTATAGGAGAGGAAGGGGAGAGAGGGGAGGGAAGGGAAGGGGTGAGTGGGCAGGGCCAGGGGCTGCTGGGAAGGCGAGTATGAGAAAGAAGTGCTGAATGTCACCCAGCCTGTGAACATGGACTGCGGGGCTCTACTTTAATGGGCACCAATGCAGGACCATACATTTGTCACTTTCGAGGATCCTTTCAATTTATCCTTTAACAAAATCGTAACATATATTTGTTGTCAACAAGCTTAAGAACCTACATAGCAATCACTCAGCCTTTTTCCAAAGAGTGGTAAATATGAGATTTATATTTGTTTCTATTTATTTTTTAAGATAGCCAAGAAAAATATGCATATACTTTTATACTATAATTCTAGATCAAAACATGCACTGGTGCTAATTAATTTCTGTAACAAAGTAGCATGTTAAATTTGCTGTACCTACTGTTGCAAAGTCAATACAAAGATAAATATTTGGTTTAAGAAACCCAAGAATCAGTGCCCAAGCCCTCACACCATTGCAACACCCTGCCTTCAGAAATTATCAACAGATTTCTCAAGCTTATCAAAGCAACTGACGCTCATTGAGAGCATCAGTTAACAATGATAATTGTTAATGTCCCATGAGCAATTATCATTCACTGAGGGGTATTATATGGTAATCTGCTTTAGTAGGAATTTCTATTGCTTTTGGATTTTTCCAGTGTTTCCCTGAGATTTTGGCTATTAGGATTATACAGGGGGTAGCATATTTGAATGATGTTATAATCATAGAATCAGAGGAAGAACTCAAAGATTTCAGGAAATCATACCTGCTTATAAGACTGATATGTTACATAATTTCCAAAGTATCTTCATACACTTTATCTTATCATTTAATCCTTAAGAGAAACACTGTAAGTAAGGCAGGTATTATTATCCTCATTTTACAAATGAGGAAATAGTTTCTTAGAACCTGGGCTTCAAATTGGGTTGTTTATTTGTTTTACTCTAAGGTTACCACCTTAGAAGCAATTGATATTCATCCTTCTTAGGACAAAGATCTTGAGGCATCTAACTCCCAAAACAAAGCAAGCGCTTCACCTCCGGTATTCCTCTCCCCACCCTACAAAAGCAATAATAAATCACTATTAACGAGTCACTTCTCCAATAGCGGCATTAGTTAGACTCAAGAATGAAAAGATGCTTTCTGGAATGTCATGTGTTTATTTTCTTCTGTATAAGAGCTTTGAGACACTAACTGCTTACAATGTAAAGTCAATGTTATCTGTAAAGCAGGCCTGTGCACACATAAGACAAAGAAATCTGAATTTATTTTTGAAGTCAGTAAGTTTACCAACTGTTTCTCAGGCTGTGCATTTACAGTTGGCTGATCATAAGTCTTTCCTAAGCTAGAGACTGTAGTTTTAATAATGCCATCTTGTACCCATAACTGCAATTTTTGCTCAATATGTCTAAAGGAGCAACACTGAATGTTAAGGCTCTGATCTGTCTGCCAGAGCAGACCCAAGACTACATGGGCCACCTCCACTGAACATTTTTTTTTTGAGACAGAGTCTCACTCTGTCTCCCTGGGTAGAGTGCAGTGGCACCATTGTAGCTCACTGCAACCTCAAACTCCTGGGCTCAAGCAATCCTCCTGCCTCAGCCTCTTCAGTAGCTGGGACTACAGGACTGTGCCACAGACACCTGGCTATTTTTTTCTATTTTTAGAAGAGACAGGGCCTCGCTCTTGCTCAGGCTGGTCTTAAACTCCCGAGCTCAAGCGATCCTCCCATGTTGGCCTCCCAGAGTGCTAGGATTACAGGCGTGAGCCACCGCGCCCGGCCACCACTGAACATTTTAAGGTCAGAAAATCTCCAGGCCCAACTCTGGCTTCATCAAACTGTATAATTAGCTTGCATGTCAAATCAGCTCCTACCTTAAAATGTGGGTGGAGAAATGCCCATTTCAGAGGGAGCATGAGGAAATACAGTTGTTAATAAGCCATCTGTGTTTACCTGCCCATTAAAACATATCTTATCTTGATCTTAGTTTGTATATTTTTAATTAACAATTTGTGCCCTGCCAATTTCACAAACAACAGGAGGCAGCTTGGTCACAGAGCACATTGCCCACTGGCCAACTAGTCTCAAGAAAGCAGTGGGCCAGATGCCACGTCCAAAGGCCTAGAATTGATCTCTTGCACACACACATATGATACAAGTCAGGCCTCTTGAAAGGTACCTACTCTTCCTTAGGCTGTGACACAGAAACCTTGGTGGAAAGTCCAAATACTTACAAGGAGCCATTCCAGAGACACTTTTTGACTATATTAGATACCTTCTCACAATGAATCAATGTAGCCCTGGTTCAGCTCAAGTACGCTGGGACAATCACAGCTCTGCACCCATCATTTGCAGTACATGGTGGCCTGTGTCTTTATCCTTTCTGACGATGTGCTTCTATTTTCCTCAACTGAGATTAAGAAATTTATAGACAGGGACCTTATTCAAGCAGTCACCCACTTCATTTCACCACTTCATCGAATGGCTGGGCTGAGGCAGATTCTTAGAGGAGGGTGGCAACAAGATTTGCCAAGGTTTTCTCGTTGCTCAACAAGGCAGCAAGGCTCAGCGACAGAATTACAATACCTTGAGACATGCCCAGCCATCACCCAGAATTAGATGAGCTCTTAAAGACTAACTATGAGGTATCGTTCAAACCACCTTCTCCATTTAACACACACAGGTAGGTGGTCATGACATGGTATGACAAAGGCCCCGTGAGCAAGCTGGAAGCACTGTGAACCACAGCTCTTGCATCTGGGTGGAGGGGGAAGAAGAAGGAGTGGAGGATGTACACAGCGATACAGTCATATATAGATGACTTCTTTTTTTTTTTTTTTTTGAGACAAGGTCTCATTCTGTCACCCCAGCTACAGTGCAGTGGTGTCATCATAGCTCACTGCAACCTCAAACTCCTGGGCTCAAGTGATCTTCCTGCCTCAGCCTCCCGGGTAGCTGGGACTACAGGTGCACACCACCATGCCTAGCTAATTTTTCTAGTTTTTGTAGAGACGGGGTATAGCTCTTTCTCAGGCTGGTCTTGAACTCCTGACCTCAAACGATCCTCCCACCTTGGCCTCCCAGAGTGCTAGGATTACAGGCATGAGCCACTGCGCCTGGCCTAGATGACTTCTATCTAACAGAGATAAACTTTAGTAGAATAGAGCCTAGCATTTATTCTCTTTGCATTAAAACACAGAAAGTTTTTTTAAATTTTTTATTGATACATAATAATTGTACATATTCAAATAGAAGGAAAAAGTTCTAGTGTTCAATAGTGCAATACGGCAACTATTGTTAACAATAATTTATTATATTTCAAAATACAGAACGTTTTAAAACATCTCTCATTATAGGTATGAAAGGGATTCAGAGAGAGTTTGTTGCAGGCATTTTATATAGTGTTTCTGTATTTTTGTGCATTTAAAATAATCATGAATGATACATGTAAGGCATATCCTTATTCCACGGTGAGTAGGTATATACAAACCTAACTCCAAAAGCCAAGGGAGCTGAAAGGCTAAAGAGGCTGACAAATCCAGTTTCTCAGAAAGAAACATTTAATAGGGACTTATGAACAGAAGTCATGTCTCAGGCAGCTGCAAAAGGGTGGATCCCGGCACCTGCCCTCCAGAAAGTATCCTTTATATAGCAAGCTTTTTTAGGGTAAAGACTCGTGTAGCTGGTCATACCTTAGATCACCTTGTCTGGTGACCACTGGGAAAGTTAGATAAGCATCTTTACGAGGGGTTATCAATGCTACAGGCATTGTTTCTTGACTTTGCTGCGGGAACCTTGGTATCCAGGAGTCAAACATTGGTCATTAAGGTGGTTTTCAAGATGGCATTACTCTTGCCATACAACAGGCTGTTTTCCTACAATCTGATAGTGCGAATTTAGTCATTCTCAAATTATTCTTTTGCTCTGCTTATGTAGTCCTGTTGATGCCCAGAGTTAAGCATATCATCAACAGACTAGGTCAGTAGCTTTGCTGTGTTTCTTCCAAGTATATCTTTGGATGACCTGCAGCAAAATTACCTGAAGTATCTGTTAAAGTTGCAAACTCCTGGACCTTACCCAGAACCGGAATCTCAAAGCATGAGTTTGCATTTTCCACAAATACCTCATGTGACTCTAATTCACACCATTAAAAAACTCTTTAATGAAAAACAATATACTGTACATTGAATCCAGCACAATGAATATACAGAATACAATAGACATAGAAAACTGTACATTAAACAGCTCACTGTGGATTTTCATAAACTGAACACACACTTGTGTAGACAACACCCTAAAAGCATCCTTGTGCCTACTTCCAGGCACTGGACCCTATTGTGGATCCACACACGCTGCTGTATAAATGCAAATCATTCATTCTCAGGGCTGTATAGTATTCCACTGCGGAATGCAAACCAAATTGAGAACCGCTGCTTTCCAGAGTGAAGCATAACCAGAGCTTATCTCTGCATGAACATATCACATCTTACACCTGAAGGCACTCTTCTCCTTTTTTTTTTTTTTTAAATCACATGGCTAACGTTTGCCAGAACTGTAGAATTCACACTGTAACTGAAGTCAGAGAGTGCAGGTGGTCTGATAACCATTGAGGTAGAAGTGTCTTTTCCTGACACAAGTTTTCAGCTCTGCCTCACGAGGGCTCATCAGAGTATAGTTCTTTCCTGACCATTGCATCTGCTGCAAGAGCCAATTTGGAGGCAACATTAGCATAGTGGTTATGCTAATATGAAGCCACACAACTTGGGCCCAAATCACAATTCTGCTACTGCTTGCGTGACCCTACGCACCTTATTTATAACTCGTTGGAGCCTCAGTTGCCTCATGTGTAAAATAAGCCTTCTAACATTATTTCATGGGATTGTTATAAGGAGTAAAGGTGCACTTTGAAGAACATACATAATAAGCAAATGTGTTTGATAAATGAACTGGTATTTCTAAACTCATTGTTGTAACATGAACACTAACGGATCGTGTAGGTCTAATGCCAAAGGAAGAAAGGTACTGTGGTGATTTGGGGTGGGTTAGCCCAGAGTAGCTCCCACTCCACCCACCTTTTACAGAATTATCTACTGAAGGCTTGCTCATTTGTTATCCATATTTCCGTCACATAGCATTCTCTTTCTTGAATCTAAAAAGTGTTAATTAATATGCCTACACACTTTAGTAGCCCACTTTTACTAACATTTGCTAGCCAGAATGAATGGGAATGAAGTCAGTCATTAATCCAGGGCTGGATCATTTTTAAATAGGGTATTATCTCAAACTCATTTTTGTTCCAGATGCTGGATTAATAGTTCTATCACAGGTAGAAATGCCAAAGCATCTAACTAACCTCTGATTCATTCTGGCTTGTCTTCTGGTTCTTACAGAGCTGTGACATTTCATGTATTTCATGTATTCCCTGAGGTGCTGTAGCTCCCAGGACACAAGGCCAGCCAGGGGCTCCTCTTTCTGCCTCGGTCCCTACCTAGAGCCATTATGACCCAAGTCTACTCCACAGCCTACAGCCTTCTTTCCTCATTATTTTCCCTTTTTTCCTGAAGTATTTGCTAAAATTGCAAACTCCTGGGCCCCACCCAGAACAGACATCTACTTCCTGAATATCTTTTCAAAATCTTCATGGCTTACAAAAGTCAAACATACTTTTAAAAAAATTGAACACTTAAAAATATATACTGTGTAAGATGTGAAATCTACCTATATACCACTCCACTCCCCCAAATAGATTCCAGATGGATTTAGGTGCTAACTGTAAAAAATGAAGCTATAAAAATAGTTTAAAAAAAGTATAGAATATATTTATGATGTTTGGGTAAAAAGGCCTTTTTAAATGAGACACACAACATAAAAGCAAAAAGAAAAGGACTGATGAGTATGACCTCATAAAAATCAAAAACTTCTGTGAGGCCAAAGATATTGAAAATAAAGTTTAAAAGACAAGCCTCAGAGTAGGTGAAAATAATTGCCACATATATAACAAAGAATATGCAAGAAAATATCTAAGAAAGCCTATGAATAAGTAGAAAAATAGGCAAATGGCATGAGGAAATAACTGGCCAATAAACTTTGAATGTAAGTTTCACAGGGGCAGGGCTCTGTGTGTGTTCACTGCTGTCTCCTGCATCTGGAGCGTACCTCAATGTTTATTTAACGTTAAATAGATGTGAAAACACACTCCTTATGGTTTTCAATCATGAAAATGCAATGTAAAATGGAGATTTTTTTTTTTACCTATTATATTGGAAAAACTTTAAAAGTGTTGGTTGGGATGTGGGGAAACGTACCTACTCATGGAGTATTGGGAGTATAAAGAATTCATCTTATGAAGGGTAATTTGTCAGTATCTACCAAGTACAAAAATGCATGCACCTTTTGATTTAGCAATGCCTACCTTGGGAAATTATTGAGCTATATGTTGTATGGCCCAGGTCCCAAAGCGTGCTGGCAGGAACAAGGCCAACCTAAATCTGCAGCTGTGGCTGGAGCCAAGTTCTGTGGACTTGGAGTTCCATCCTGAATCTGCCAGGTACTTGCTTTGTGGCCCTGGGCGAGTTACTTAACCACTTACAAGGCAGTCTCTAAAGCTGCAAATTGGTATTTACCTCATAGGGTGTTGTGCAGATTCAATGAGATAAAGCAGAACACTAACACTGCCTAGCTCTGTGCCTGACACCAAAGATGCCCTCAATAAGTAGCAGCTTTGAGGGTTTTAAACACAAACATGTCAGTGCCATGCTTCAAAGCTACCAAATATTCCAATTAACAGCCATAATAATAACACATACTCCTATAGCATTCACTATGCGCCACATTCTGAGCACTTTATATTTATTAACTTATCTAGCCCTCTCAACACCCTATGAAGTAAATACTATTATTTCTATTTTACAAAAGAGGAATAGGCACAGAGAATGTAAAACACTTTGCTCAAGATCACAGTTACTGAAATAGCAGAACCAGGATTTGAACAGGCAATCTGTGTTCTTCAGGGTCTGTGTTCTTAACCACTAGTTTTTTTCAAGATGCAGGGTCTCACTCTGTTACCCGGGCTGGAATGCACTGCTACAGTCATAGCTCACTGTAACCTTGAATTCCTGGGCTCAAGTGATCCTCCCACCTCAGCCTTCTGGGTGGCTAGGACTATGGGCACGTGCCACCACACCTGGCTAATTTTTTTTTTAATTTTTTATTTTTTTATAGAGATGGGGTCTTGCTATCTTGCCCAGGCTGGTCTCTAACTCCTGGCCTCAAGAGATCCTCCCACCTTAGCCTCCCAAAGTGCTGAGATTACAAGTGTGAGCCACTGTGCCCAGCCAGAAACCTATTTTTAAAATGACTGCCAGCTGATAATTTGTTATAAAGGCTACATAAAAAGAGGGAGTATAAGAAAAGTCATTATTAAACTTCTCACTGGCCACTTATGACCTCTAAGATCACACTGTGACCCAAGAACCTAATGTGTTTTACAACTCAAATGCTAGGAGAGTTCCCTTCTCATACTGGGTGGTGTTCCATCCCATTAACTTACTCTATTTCCCTAGACTGTCCACCTCCAAACTGAATGGTTTCTCACTAGATCGCATGCACTGTTATGCCGGCTCATAATCTGTCCCTTAGGGGAAATACAGTTTGGATCGCTGACTGAGCAAGCCTCAGTGTTTTGGCAGCCTGGGATTCTGTTAATTTACCCAACGTAAAAGGTTATTTTCTTTCCCTCCCTTAATTTCCACCTGTACCTCCAACTCCAGCACACAGGGGAAAGCCTTCCCCCGTAGCTGTGGGGACCCCAGTGGTGAGGAATGCCGCAGTCACTGGCGTGCCCTAACCCCCTAAGCCCGGGATGCACAGGAGCAGTTGAGGCTGGTCTGGGCAGGCTCAGTGTCCCTGTGCTACACCGTCGCCTTCTCCTCCCGGATGTTAAGGTCCTGCAGTCCTAGCATTGAAGCTATCTCTGTGCTCACTGGAAGACCCAAAGCTCCTGAAGACAGACTCTGTCTCCACCCTCCTACCCTCTCCTTGTCCCTCAGTGGAGTCTGCGTAAGTATGAATCTCGCGTGTGAGAAGGGGGCAGGCTCTCCAGTCACGGCAAATCAGTAGAGGTGGTTGCGTGCTGCTGAGCATTTTGAGATAGTTAGAGTGGCAGCCTGCCCAGAGCATAGTAAGGACGTGGCAGTGGTGACCGTCAAGAGTGGGATCTTCTTCCTAACCCAACACACAGGTGGTCATCCAAGATACCCTGTTATTTACACATGCCCCTAGTATTTGGCTTGATATATAGAATATATTCGGTATTTTCTAACAGATATAATCTTACTGTGATCGGTTTCAGAGGGCTCTGAACCTTTGCAAAGCATCATGCGTACATGTCTCAACCAGAACCCAAGGGACAGGGACTCATACCCTCTGGCACCCTCCAGAGAGCCTAGTGCATTAACCTGCTCAGGGCACATCCTCTGTCTACTCTTACAGAGGTGCCATGGTCAATGTAGTAGATTCCATGCTACGCACCGTTGGTAATAGAACCATCTTTATTCCAACAAAATTGAATATGGAAACCCAAGGTAAAAAGTGAAAGCTCAGCTCTGGTTTAAAGAATGGGGCCCCATGTGGTCTTCTGTCTTCCCACTTATTGAAGTAGCCCAGGTCACCTCCACAGAAGCCTCCAGGCTCTAGAGACCCTTTTGAAATCTGGAAGAACTGGGGCTTTGCATCCTGACAGACCTGGGTTTGAATTCCTGGCTGCTCTTACTTGCTAAGCTATTTCTGGCTAGTCACTCTTTCCCTGAGCCTCAGTCTCCCATCTCTAAAATGGGGATAACACTATCTAATATATAGGATTGGTGTCAGGATTTAAAATAATACAGAAAAGTAGCTAGTACATAGTAAGCATTTAATAAAGTATACAACTTTTATTACTAATCCTCAAATACCACTTTTTATTGTTTTTTTTAAGCATAGTTTCCCAAGGACAGTGAACAGAATGTCCTAAGGAAACATAGTTCCCATGGGGCTACGAATATTGCCAATTTTAGTGAGAAGTTACGTGAGTCAAAATATTTTCCCTGTTTATCACTGTTCTTTGAACAATCTGGTTTTTTTTTTAAACCCACAATGATAAGGGCCTTCTAAAACTTTATATTTTCCCGTGAGCCCAAATTAAGAGACCTAGAGGCTAAGATACCATTAGAAAAAGCCACCAAATTCTTATCCTTGACTGTTTGTTGGAAGGAAGTCCCATCTCCTTGGGAGGCAAGGCTCCAGCTGCTCTGGCCACACAGACCCACCATGCTCCACGTCACGTGTCTCCCATTCATTTACCTGGGATTCCTCTCCCTCATCTGTCTGCCGGGCAACATCCAAACCCTTGTTCAAGCATCAGCTTCCCTGATTAAGCCTTTCTCAACTTTACCTGGAGGCCATGCCTTGGAAGAAAGCCCTATTACAATGCTTTTTCTCATTATGGTGATGGGGGCCAAGGTACCTTAGTTCCCAAAGGGGAGGGTCCAGATCTTATTCTTTTCAGACCCCCACAAAAGTTCTGGTAGACAGTAGGAGCTCTATAAATATTTATTGAATGAATATATAAATGAATTACTAAAAGATGAATTTGGGTTAATGACCCAAAACTCTCGGCTACCAAGCTATAATTCTGGGTCATCAATTTCTTCATCAGTAAAATCTATTTGCTCTCATCTATAAAATGGGAATGTAAATAACTTATCACAGAGTTTTTATATAGCTTAAATGAGGAAAATCTGTAAAGGGCCTAGCACCATACCTGGCACATAAAAGGTATTCAATAATCAGCAGTTGTATTTCTTTCATTTTTCCATCCTCTCTGCTCTTCTTGAATATCTTACCTAGAAAATGAGACCCAGGTGAAGTTCCGCCTCGTGTTCCCTCTCATACACACAGCACCTGTTACATACTGGCTTGAAATATAAATGGTTGTAACTCATAATCATTATAGTATTCCAAAATTATTTTTAAAGCTCAGTATCTGTTCCTAGACACCCTGGTGTTTCTCTTTAATTTCTGGATAATTGATATTTACCAATTTCTGTGTAAGTTTGGTATTCACAGAATTTGTCTCTAAAATTGCTGTTAAAAAAAATCATTCCTTTCTGTATGATCTGTGCTCTGTTGAGGAAAGAGAAAAGAGACTGTGTAATATACCACTGAAATGTTTCTAGTAAGTTCTATGTGTAAAAATACAGTAGCTCTAAGGTTTAAGTGAACAATTCCACCTACTTACGGTATTCAAATAAGATTTTTTCACACCATTAGTTCTTTGGAACTGTTATTATTTTTATACATTTAAAATTACACTTTGTTGGTTCTCTGGTTTACTCATCCTGGTGTGATTGTATTTTCTCACTAATTTTTCTTCCAGAAATGGTTGCTTTGCCATATTTCTTAAAGGAAATCTCTATTGTAATGCAAAGTTAATTGTAAAATTACCCAAAATTTTCCAATGAAGAAAATAAATCTGCCATTTTTCTATCAGGCATAAGGCCTTAGGATGATTATATCTCCCCTTGGATGAAGCAAAGTCTTTCAGAGGGTATATAAGGTCCTCCATGATCTGTCCACACCTCCTCTCTCCTGTCTAGCCACACTGAACTTCTTTTGTTCCTCAAGGTCAATATGTTCCTTCATCTCCAGGCCTTCACACATGCTCTTCGTTGCCTTGCCTTTCCATTTTCTTTTTCTTTTTTAAATTTTTTAATTTCTTTTTTACTTTTAAATTTTTATTATTTTACTTTATTTTGTTTTTGGTAGAGATGGGGTCTTGCTCTTGCTCAAGCTGGTCTTGAACTCCTGAGCTCAAGCAAGCCTCCCACCTCGGCCTCCCAGAGTGCTAGGATTACAGGCGTGAGCCACCACTCCTGGCTGCCCTTCCCATTTTCATCTGGCTGATTTCTCTTTATCCTTCAGGTCTTGGCCATAAGTCCCTCTGTCCTATACTGCCACAGAACTAATCACAGCTGTAATTATTGGATGTCCCTTTCCTCCCACCTCTCCCCACCAAGATTGCCACCTCCATCAGGGTGGGGCCATGTCTAACATTTTTACCTCTGTATTCCTATGCTAGCACATGCCATGAACCATAGTAGGTATTCAATAAATGTTTGCTAAATAAATTGAAAGTATCTGTCTAGAGAGAAACAGAATTTAACTAACTATACTTTGGGACATATCACTTAACTTGATGGTGTTCAGTTTTGATTTCCATCAGCATTGAACATTAACCATGACCTCAGGAGGAAAGAGTTAACACTGCCAGCATGCTTTACTCAGCTCTTGCTTATCTCTGGGAGCACCTGTAGTCATAGCAATGACCCCGAACCAAACTCTGAGCACTAAACTGAAATGTTCACTAACTAGTTATTTTGTACCTCCAAGGTCAAGATCTACCAAGCCAAAATTCTTGTTTAAAGTAAATATGAAGATTCCTGATATGCCCTGGTACCTAGTTTGGGGTCTGCACCCTGGTTGGTCACAGAGCTACACGACTAGCTCCCCTGAAGAACTCTGAACTTCTAAGACTTGACTGGGCTGTAACTGGTCACATGAATAAAACAGGATGAACCCCCATACATGTTTACCCTGTATCTTTCTCATGCTTTGGATTCCCAGGCCAGTAGGGCTTGATGACTAGAATGCTGTAACTTTTAACTAAGTACTTGACCTTTTGAGTTGTTTCACAGAAATGGCAGAATTTCTGCAAGATAAAGGGGTTGAGATTCTGAAGGCTCCTGCCACAGACTTCCTGAAGCCAAAACTAAACATCCCTCACTAACTTGTAACTTCTGAATCAAACTGCCACCTGCATGAATTTCAACACAACCTGCTCCTAGGCATGTAGCCCCTCGTTAATTTCCACATTTTTAACCCCTTATAAAAGCCCCTACTCTGTTAGTTGGGGAGACAGACTTGAGGCTGCTTCCCCTGTGTCCCAGCTGATGTTGTTCGTATTAAAAATTCCTTTCTTCCTTGGCAACCCTTATTGTCTCAGGAATTGGCTTTCTGTGCAACGAGCAATTGCACCTAGGCCGGAACCCTCTTGCAGTTTCGGTAACAGGGCTTCCCAGGGTGGAGACATTTTCCATGTGTCTCTGCAGTTCACAGCTGGAGAGAAACATGCATCCCAAGAAACTTGTGGGATCCCTGCAGAGGGTGGACAAGAAAGCCTACCCTGACCTCTCTAGTTTATGTCATTATATATCTTTATACTGCTCTTCCTGCACTGTATCCTTTGCTGTCATAAATTGTAGCCTTGAATGTGACTTTATGTTGAGTCATGAGTGAGTCCTTCCAGCAAATCAGTCGTGGGTGATCGTGGGAACCTCCAAAACATTCTCTTTCTTGAACCACTTCCCTTCCTTGACATCTGAGACATCACTCTTAGTTTTCCTTTTACCTCACTGCCAATATTCTCTCCATCTCCACTGTTGGCTCTCGTGTTCTACCAGACCCTAAATGTCCCAGTGTCCTATAACTCTATTCTGGCAGTCTTTTCTTTATCTCCATTCTCTTGCTAGATTATTTTATTAGTCCCATGGGTTTCAATACCATCTATATGTCGATGTCTCCCAGGTTTGTTTCTACAACCAAGTTTCTCCCCTGAGCTCCACTTATATACTCAACTGCCTACTGGTCATCCCCACTGAATGTCTCATGTCTCCTAAGGATTTCAAAATTTCTAAAAAACTATCTAAATCAGAGTTCTTCATTTCACAACATGTTTGTCCTCTTCCAGTTTTCCCGCTCTAGGTAAATAATACCTCATACACTCAGTTGCCAAGCACAAAACCTAAGGATCATCCTTGATTTTTCTTTTTCCTTCACACTGCCTCCTCCCCCAATCCGATCCATTAGCAAACACTGTTGTTTCTATTTCTGAAACAAAATTCTAATCCCTCTGCTTCTCTTCATTTCTAATACAGCATCTTAATCCAAATCACCATCATTAACATTTGCCTGGATTATTATAATTGGATTATTCTCCCTGCTTCTGTACTTGCCCCTTTCTAATGAATTCTCTACTCAGCAGCTAGTTATCTTTTTCAAGATACCAGGCTGCATCACCCTCTGCATAAAACTCTTCAATGGTTTCCCATTGTTCTCAGAACAGAATTCAAACTCTCCATGGTAGAATTAGCTTATAAGGACTCTGTATCTGTCCCCTGCACACCCTTCCAACTTCCTCAAAGACCACTCTCCACTTGCTCACTGTGCTCCAGCGACCCTGCTCTCATTTCTGTGCTTAGAATACAGCAAACTCTTTCCTCCTCGAGGCCTTTGCATGTGCACTTCTCTGTGCACTTTGAATCAGGCCATAAGGGCTAGCTGATCTCCCCGTCAGATCTCAGCTCCAATCTACCATCCCCCTCCCGCCACCCCCCCCCCCCCCCGCCTCCTGTTGTTGGTTATTTTTAAAATATCTTCTTTCCAAGTGTCTCAGTTCTAGAGAAAATCTACCATCTTTTCAGGCAGGCCTTCCATCATTCTTTCCATACAACATTCTCACAAACAATAGCTGCTATGTTCTAGGCACTAAAAATACAGTGATAAACAAGATAGATTCCATACCTTCATGGAACTTACGTTCCAGGGTAATTGTTACTTTCCGTTACATTAAACTGTTTATTTGCTTCATGGCAATTATCAAAATCTGAACTTGCCTTGTTTTTTGTTTGCCTCCCCCACCAGCACATGTAGGAAACATTAGAACAGAGACGTGGTTTGCTCACTGCTGTATCCCTTGCCTAATACAGTGCCCAGTACAGAGGGACTGGTGTTTTCTTCTGAGCAAGAATCATTTGACCAAAGAGCTCTAAGTTTAACACAAGTGTGAAAGTCTCTGCAATTGGCTGGCCTGGTGTTGTGCCAGGATGGTATGCCATGGAGTCTGAAAACATACCTCGCACATTTAGGAGTACATGTTCTTAAAACTCAAAAGATGACCGAGTCCAGCTAAAAGGTTTGTTAAGGCTAGAATGTAGCATTTTCCGATTTGTCTTTCTGTTTCCTCATAAATAGAAAGGAATTTACTTCCAGTAACAAATGATAAACTAGCTAGGCTTATGTCTATCACAGTAAGATTGTTCATCTGAGTCCCTAACAATGGTAGAAAAAAATAAAATGTCTTCCCCAATTGAACAACCTTTATCTGAAATTTAACTCTGTGTACATTTGGCATTGTTATTAAGGTGTAAATAAATCTTTCTAATTAAAAATAATGCAAAAACTCTTGTGGAATTGCCACATGTTAAAATGATCCTGTGCCTCCCACATCTCCAGGGGTTTACCTTTTCACAAGAGCTAATACCTACCATAAAAAGGATTTTAATGAGTGGGCTTGAATGAGTTACCAATGATGGACAAGGGAATCAATTATTTAACAAGGACTAAAAACTAAAGTTAAATTAACTTCAACAGTTTCTCTGTGTATTTCTCAAACCTGTGCCTTTATAAACAACCCACAGCAGGAATAATTAAATAGTCATCTGCCTTCAACTTAAATCTGTACATTTCTGAGTATGAAGGGAAAAAGAGACATTTAAAATTGAAAGGTTTCATATCTCTGCTTAACTTGTGAGAGAAAAAGCCTTCTTCACATGATTCCTTCCTCTCTTCTCTTTTTCAAAATTCCTTATATAGATCCTTGAATTGTTCCTGCACTGCTTAGATAAAACCAGAGATATTTATTTAAACTCTTCTTGATGAAGGCAGGGATGACGGTTGGGGTAGTGAATCTCCTATACTTACTCTCTCCTCTTAATAAATGGCTGGTCAGGGTTTGGGGGACTGAGGGCAAGGGAGGGGGTGGACCCACTTTAGGCTTGTCAGGGAATAATTCAATTATGTCCTTTGCTGCTGGAAAATCACTAACTTTTCAAAGGCCTCTCTTACCTGCCAGTGACTTATCTTGAGCTGGAGCATAATTGTGATCCTCCAATTCTACCTCTCTAAGTCATCATATTATTTACCATACAATTAGTTTTAGCAAAAAAGTTTGTATTGCAAGAAAACAATTTCATTTTCTTGAGGGACTGAAGTATAGTATATGTAACTATATAAAGGTGTACACATAGGAAGATAAGATCAAGATGGCCGACTGGACACAGGTGGTTTGTGAATCCTCCATGGAGAGGAACAGAATAGTAAGCAGAGTCTCAGCTTGAACAGATCATCTCGGAGAGAATGCTAGGCTTCACTGGGAAAGCAATGGGAAGCACCACAGGCTAAGGAGAGGGTTCAGGGCAACTTGCCTAGCTGGGGACTGGCTAAGGGCCAGGAGAGGCTCCTGGACACAGGGAAACAGTAAGAAAGAAGCCCCCAGGGCTCCACTCTCTGAAACGAGCTTTTATGATCTTGGCTGCAAGAATCCCCCAGCCTACGAAGGTCTCAGGGTTAACTGAGGGAACTACTTGGAGCTTGCACAGAGACATTGATCTGGAAAGGGGATGTATGCAGAATCCCACAGGTGTCCAAGTCTAGAGCAACTTGAGCTGGGCGCCATTCTGAGAGCCTAGATACCAGGGAACCACAGGTGTGTCTGCAGCCACTATGTGGCTCTGAGGAGGGATAGAGGAGCCCAGGTGCTCCCACATACCCCTGGGAAGGTCCCCACCACCCTGCTGCAGGCTGCCACTGAGAATGAGATGTGAGTTGACAGCATTTTCCATAGTTTCTAGCCCACGCTTTTTGCCTGGGTAGGGCCCCAGCCTTTCTGGTTGTAGGCCCAAGGTGCCATTTTGAGAGTGTAACATGGGGCTGTGCCCTGCTCTTGGGCTGAGTTTGGGCTGACATGGCTCCAGCTGCTGCCCAGCGAGGGAGGAGAAGGGAAACCAGATTTTCTAGCACACATCTAGGACAATACCCACCATTCTACAATGGGCCACTGTGAGACTGAGTCCTGAGCAAACTGCACTCCCCACAGTTTCCTGCCAAAACAGCCTGCCTGAGAAAGGCCCCACCCTCTCTGGTCACAGGCCCAAGGTGCCATTTTGGGACTTTAAAGCTGGGTTGTACCCTGCCCTTGGGCTGAGTTTGGACTGATGCAGCTGCAGCCCCACCCAGCTGAGGAGGGACAGAGGAGCCCAAGCTCTCCTACACATGCCTAGGACAATTCCCACTGCCCTGCTACAGGCTGCTGTCAGACTGAGACGTGAGCAGACAGCACTGCCCCCAGCATTTTGTTGTTTACCTGGAGGAGGCCCTGCCCTCTTTGATTGCAGGCCCACATAGTTAATTGCTCGGCCATGCCCCACCCTCAGACCAAGTTCAAGGTGATGTGGCTGCAGCTGCCACTCAGCCAGGAAGGGACAGAGGAGTCCAAGCTCTCCTAAGCACACTTAGGACAATATCCACCTCCCTGTTACAGGCAGCTGTGGGATAAAGACTAGCCTGCCCAATCCATTGCAGCTATCAGTAACAGCAATACGGACCACTTGGGTCCTGGTGGGTGGCTCCACCACAGCTACTGCCACCTCCCACATCTCACCAGCTGCTCAGGGACCTAAGAACCCACCCCCATACCTGGGCATTTGCCCAACTACTAGCTTCTGAGCAAATCACTTGAAGGCCCAAGAACCGGCCCCCTGCAGGACACACTAAGACCACTGCCAGTGGAAGCTGCTCTGGGACCTAAAATCAGGCATACTCAGCCCACTGCTGCCACCACTGGGGCTTGAAGACTAGCTTGGATGATGGTCAAGTCCCCAGCAAAACTTTACCACAGCCTCAACAATAACTGTTCTGTAAGCCACCAAGGAAATCACGATACCACTGACTATGTGTACTGCCTAAGAAATCACACAGAGATCACACTACTGCAAGCACCCAAAATCAAAGCCAAAGTGTCCTACTCAACCAACAGCATACGTACATCTTCAGGAAATAAATTCTCCCCTTAGAAAGCAATTTCAAAAAATCAGAACAAGTGACTGCTACATCAGATGCACATACATCAAAGCAAGGACACAGGAAACATGAAAAAGCAAGGAAATATGACACCAGCAAAGGACCACAAGAATTGTTCAGCAACAAATCCCAATCAAAAAAGAATTCCTCATAGTGCCAGAAAAAGAATTCCAAATATTGGTTCTAAAGAAGCTCAATGAGATGCAAAAGAAATCTGAAAACCAATACAAAGAAGTGAGAAAATCAATTCAGGATATGAATGAGAAATTTATCAAAGAAAGAGATATCTTAAAAAAAAAAAAAACAAATTAAAAAAACCAAAAAAACCAAACGGAAATTCCACAGCTGACAAATTCATAGAAGGAAATACAAAATACTTTCAAAAGCTTCAAGAACAGACTCAGAAGAAAGAATCTCGGAGCTTGAAAACAGATCTTTTGAAATGATCTAGTCAGACAAGAATAGAAAAAAAAATTTTTAAAAAATGAGCAAAGCTTTGGAGACATCTGGGACCATATTAAGTGACTGCACTTAAGAATTATCAGTATTTCTGAGGGAGAAGAGAGATCAGAAAGTATAGAAAACCAATTTAAGGAAATAATTGATGAAAATGAAAACTTCCCAGGACTACCAAGAGAGTTAGACATTCAGGTACAGGAGGCCCAATGATCCCAGGCAAAGACACTGCAAAAAGGGCTTCACCATAGCATACTATAATGACTAAATATTGAAGAGAAAGAGAGAAAAGCATCCAGTCACCTATAAAGGAAACTCCATCAGACTAACAGCAGACCTCTCAGCAGAAACCTTATAGGCCAGAAGAGAATGGGATAGGATTTTCAAGGTGCTGAAAGAAAAAATTTGTAAGCCAAGAATTTTATATCTTGCCAGAATAAGCTTCATAAATGAAGGAGAAATAAAGTCTTTCCCAGACAAGCAGACACTGAGAGAATTCATCACCACTAGACCAGCTCTACAGGAAATGCCTAAATGTACCTTAAACATGGAAATGAAAGGTCAGTATTCATCATTATGTAAACACATGCAAAAAAATAAAACTCAAGGGTCTAATAAAACAATCAGACAAAGGAGGAAGAGAAAGGAATTAAATGGCAACGTGACAGAAGTTCAGCAAACCACAAAGACAGAAAGAGAAAAAGAAACAAAGAATTTATAAGACAGCTAAAAATCAATTAACAATAGGACAAGAGCAAAGCCTCACATATCAACATTAACCTTGATTGTAAATGGATTAAATGCTCCACTTAAAACATACAGTGTTGGCAGAATGGATTAGATATCATGATCCAACTATATGCTATTTAGAAGAAACTTGCCTTGCCCATGAAGATACATATAGACTGAAAGTAAAGGGGTAGAAAAAGATAGTTCATGCAAATGGAAACCAAAAGTGAGCAGGAGTAGCTATACTTATATCAGATAAAACAGACTTTAAATCAAAAACAGTAAAAAAAAAAAAAGACAAGGACAGTCACTATACAATGATAAAGAGATCAATTCAGCAAGAAGATATAATGATCCTAAATATATATGCACCCAACATCAGAGCACCCAGATTTACAAAACAAATATTACTAGACCTAAAGAAAGAGACAAACAGCAATACAATAATAGTGTTAACAGCACTAGACACATCATCAAGACAGAAAATCAACAAGGAAACATTGGACTTAAATTGGACTTTGGACCAAATGAACTTAATAGACATTTACAGAACATTCCACTCAACAACTACAGAATATACATTCTTTTCATCAGCACATGGAACATTCTCCAAGATAGACCACACTTCAGGCCACAGGACAAGTCTTAACAAATTTTTAAAATCCAAACTCATGTCAAGTATCTTCTCAGACCACAGTGGAATAAAGCTAGAAATCAATATGAAGAGGAACTTCAGAAACTATACAAATACATGAAAATTAAGCAACGTGCTCCTGCACAATCACTGGATCAATAAAGAAATAAAGACAGAAATTTAAAAAATTTTTGAAATGAATGAAAATGAAAACACAACATACCAAAACCTGTGGGATATAGTAAAAGCAGTGCTAAGAGGGAAGCTTATAGCATTAAATGCCTTCATCAAAACAGGAGAAAGATCACGAATTCATAACCTAACATTGAAGCCTCAAGGAACTAGAAAAACAAGAAAAACCAAACCCAGAGTTAGCAGAAGAAAAGAAATAACAAAGAGGATAGCAGAACTAAATGAAATAGAGATAAAAAAAATACAAAGGATCAACAAAAGAAAAAGTTGGCTCTTTGAAAAGATAAACAAAATTAATAGGTAGACTAACCAAGAAGAGGGAAGATCCCAATAAACACTATCCGAAATGAAAAAGGAGACATTACAATGGATACCACAGAAATACAAAAGATGATCAGAGGCTATACACTTATAAACTAGAAAACTTGGAGGAAATGGATGAATTCCTGAAAACACAGAACCTCCTGAGATTGAATCAGGAAGATATAGATTCCTGAACAGCCCAAAATGAGTAGTGAGACTGAATTAACAACAAAAAAATCTCCCAACAAAAAAAGCTCAGGATCAGATAGATTCACAGCCAAATTCTACCAGACATACCAGCCAATCCTACTGAAACTGTTCTAAAATATTGAGAAGGAGGGAATCCTCTCTAATTCATTCCACGAAACCAGTATCACCCTGATACCAAATCCAGGAAAGGATGCAACAAAAAAAAGAAAACTACAGACCTATATCTCTCATGAATATAGATCCAAAAATTCTCAACAAAATACTTGCAAACCGAATCCAACAACACATCAAAAGGATAATTCACCATGATTAAGTGAGTTTCATCTCAGGGATGCAAAGATGGTTTGTCATATGCAAGACAATAAATGTAATTTACCACATAAAAAGAATTAAAAACAAAAACCATATGATTATCTCAATAGATGTGGAAAAAGCATTCGATAAAATTCAGCATACCTCCAATATAAAAACCCTCAAAAAACTTGGCATAGAAGGAACATATCTCAAAATAATCATATATGACAAAAGCCATGTATGACAAACCCACAGCCAACATCATATGGAATGGGGAAAAGTTGGAAGAACTGGAACAAGACAAGGATGCCCACTTTCACCACTTCTATTCACTATACTGGAAGTCCTAGCCAGAGCAATCAGGCAAGAGAAAGAAATAAAAAGCACCCAAATTGGAAAAGAAGAAGTGGAGTTATCTCTGTTTGGTGATGACATGATCTTATACCTAGAAAACCCTAAGGACTTTTCCAAAAGACTCCTAGATTCAATAAATGAGTTCAGCAAGTTCTCAGGTTATAAAACCAATGTGTAAAAATTAATAGCATTTCTATACACCAACAATGACCAAGCTGAGAATTAAATCAATAACTCAATTCCATTTATAATAGCTGCAAAGAATAAACATAAAATACCTAAGAATAAATTTAATCAAGGAGGTGAAATATCTCTATAAGGAGAACTACAAATCACTGATCAAAGAAATTATAGATGACACAAATGGAAAAACATCCCATGCTCATGGATCAGAAGAATCAATATTGTTACAATGACCATACTGCCCAAAGCAATCTACAGATTCAATGCAATTCCTATCAAAATACCAATGTCATTTTTCACGGAATTAGAAAAAATAATTTTAAAATTCATATGGAACAAAAAAAAGTGTGAATAGCCAAAGAAATCCTAATCAAAAAGAACAAAACTGGAGGTAGCATATTATTTGACTTCAAATTATACTACAAGGCTATAGTAACTAAAATAGCATGCATGGTACTGATGTAAAAGTAGAACACATAGATCAATGGAACAGAATGGAAAACCCAAATATAAAACTATATACCTACAACCAACTGATCTTTGACAATGCAGACAAAACCATACACTGGGGAAAGGACACACTCTTCAATAAACGGTGCTGGGAAAATTGGATGGCCACATGCAGACAAATGAAATAGGATCCCTATCTCTCAACATATACAAAAATTAACTCAAGATGGATTAAAGCTTTCAATGTAAGACTTGAAACCAAAAAAATTCTATAAGAAAAACTAGGAAAAACTCTTCTGGACATTGGTCTAGGCAAAGAATTTAAGATTAAGATCCCTAAAGCAAATGTAACAAAAACAAAAATAGACAAATAAGACTTAGTTAAACTAAAAAGCTTCTGCACAGCAAAAGAAATAATCAAAAGAGTAAATAGACAACCTACTGAATGGGAAAAGATATTTGCAAACTATGTGCCTGACAATGGACTAATATCCAGAATCTATAAGGAGCTCAAACAACTCAGGAAGAAAAAACAAACAACCCCATTAAAAAGTGGGCAAATGACATAAACAGGCATTTTTCAAAAGAAGACATACAAATGGCTAAACATACCAAAAAATGGTCAACATCTCTCATTATCAGGGAAACGCAAATTAAAACTACAATGTGATGCCATTTTACTCCAATTAGAATGGCCATAATTAAAAAGTCAAAAAACAATATACATTTGCATAGATGCAGTGAAAAAAGATTTATACACTTGGGCATGTAAATTAGTATAACCTCTATAGAGATCATTATAGAGATTTCTCAAAGAACTAAAAGTATATCTACCATTTGATCCTGCAGTCCCACTACTGGGTATTTACCCAAAGGACAAGAAATCATTATATCAAAAGATACCTGCACTCATATGTTTATTGCAGCACAATTCACAATTGCAAAGATATGTAATCAGCCTAAGTGCCCATCAACAGATGAGTGGATAAAGAAAATGTGGTATATATATTTATATACTATGGAGTACTAGTCAGTGATAATAAAGAATGAAATAATGTTTTTTTGCAGCAACTTGGATGGAACTGGAGGTTATTATCCCTAAGTAAAGTAACTCAGGAACAGAAAAATAGATGCTGCATGTTCTCACTTATAAGTGGGAGCTAAACTATGGCTACACAAAGACACACAGAGTGGCATAATGAACACTGGAGAATCAAAAGTGGGGGAAGTGGAAGGGGGTGACAGATGAAAAATTACCTGTGGGGTACAATGTATTTGGGTGATGGGTACACTAAAAGCTCACACTTCATCACTATATAATATGTACGTGTAACAGAATTCAACTTGTACCCTCAAATCTATTAAAATGAAAATAAAAAGTGTATACATAAGGTTATATACTATAAATGTAACTATATAAGTTATACATTAAAGTATATACCTTATATACTTTATAATAATATACTATATAACAATATATTTACATTCATATGTTTCATATAATAAGCATGGAATCACTCTTCAGCTTTGTCCCTTAGAGTGTCTGTCACATTTAATGAGCACACATTAGGGCTGAGGATACAAAGCTGATCAAAGCCTGGTCACTGGCCTCTAAGTGCAACATAGACAGAGCTACTGGAAGACGCTTAGGAAGAGGAGTGCAAGATTCCAACTCTGCCCAGGAGAATGGAAAAAGGCTTCTTGGGGGAAGTAACATTTTGAACTAAGTTTCAATCAACTAAATAAATGATCAAATGGTCTCTAACATCCATTCCTGCTCTAAAAACATGATGTTATGCTAAATTTCACTTGAGTATAGGCATGTATCTACCTGTGCATTCTGTAGGAAAGGAGGCTGAGTTTTGTATTGGGGGGACTGTCAGTTCATGTGACTTTAGTTGTTATCATTAAATGTGATTCTAGTTTCCACAGAGAGATTTACATCAGAGAAACGTAAAAACTGGATAAGCAACTAATTGAAAGCTCTTTAAACAAACAGGATTACTTAATTGGCTTCTTCTACAGAGCTCTGTGACTGGGTAAAGACTTTGCATAGGTAAGCACTATCATTAATGTCTTTGTATCCCTATCATGAAGGCAGTTATCTTGAACTCTGGGTAAGTTCATGATAACTCTGTGAAGCCAGTTTGAAGGCAACTTGTTTGAAGTTGGTGGCCTTTTTTTTTTTTTTTTTTTTTTTTTAGTGCAGTGGAGATTAAACCCTCCAGTTGAGTTTGGCAAAGGTATGTGAAAGGTCACAATCAGAATATTTGTACTTTATTTATTTATTTCTTTATAGAGACAGGGTCTTGCTTTGTCACCCAGGCTGGAGTGCAGTGGTGCAGTCACAGCTCACTGCTGCCTCATACCACTGGGCTCAAGTAATCCTCCTGTCTTGTAGCTAGGACTATAGATAGCTACATGCCACAGTGCCAGCTAATTTTTTTTTTTTTATAGAAATGGCCTCACTATGAGGCTGGTCTCAAACTCTTAGCCTCAAGCAATCCTCCCACCTCAGCCTCCCAAAATGCTGGGATTACAGGCATGAGCCACCGCTCCTGGATGGAAAATTTGTACATTTAAATACCTGACATACAGCAAGCAGTCCTCATAAAATAGAGATGAGAAAATATTTTTAAAGTGTAATTTATGTCTGTTTTGTTTTAACACAAATTAGGACTTATTAACCTCTTAGCAAACTACTTACTGTACTGTATTATATTTAATTGCTAGGGAGCTAGGAAGAATGTCAATTGTTTTAAATCACTAGACAGGATTTTTTTTTAAAGATAGGGTCTCACTATGTTGCTCAGGCTAGCCTCAAACTCCTGGCTGAAGGGATCCTCCTGCCTCAGCCTTCTTAGTAGCTGGGACTGCAGATGTATGCCACCAAGCCTAGCTGTACACAGGAAGATTTGATTAGATTTGATTTAATCTCCTTCCCCTAACCCAAATGCATATTAGTTTTTGCTATAACTTTTTTTTTTGTAATTTCACTTTAAGATTTTTTTTTTATCTTACTTTCTTACTTTGTATTCAAGGAGAAAGGGACATTCTAAATATACAAACTGAAAGGAGGAAGCAGAGCTAATGGCAGTTATATCTCAACTCTAGATACTGCTGTTACCACAGTGTTATCAAAAGACACACATAATCATGGATTAAGAACAAAAATTAAGCACTTTTTGGATGCTGGCTACATGAACTTGAAGCGGGTCCTTATCAGCTCTTTATGTCTGTGATTTTAGACCAATAGTTCTTAACTCCATGAGATAATGCCTCTTTTTTTCATGTTCAATATTCTGCAACTCCTACTTTACTATAAGAAACAACACATTTACATATACAATTTCAAAAAGCTCAATATAATGTTCAAACTATATGAAGGAGAAATAAAAAAGTAATTTACATAAAATATGGTATCAGTATGTAACAACTTGGGCAGGACTCCACTAAAAGACAAATGAGGAAGTCACATGCTTATACATCTATACTCAAGGGTCTCCTTGAATACATACATTACACATGCACATTGATTCAGCTCTGTGGTCACTGGTGTCAGGATTTTCTGAATGTGACATATCTCTCAATCAAGTTGAGAGCATAATTTCCCCTCAGTTTATATACAGTTACATTCCTGGAATGTATTTATTAATATACACTAAAACTGTAGGAAAAAAGTATTTTGTATTTGCACATAGAACAGTTTGGTTTCAGGTTCAGATCATTGTAATCTGGTCTTTCACTTATGGAGGACATTAGAAAATCGTGGGGGACAATTTTTTACTATGTATGACTATTCTGTGCATTGCTGACAGCGGGTATCAGGAGAGAAACTCTCCCCCTTCCCAAAAACTTACAAGTTATGGTCTAAACCTCCCCCTCGCTTTTTCAAAATTCTCCCTAGGGGCAGTACTGTCCTTAATGAGAACCCTGTTTCCAGCTCAACCTCTCAAACTCAAGATGGCCATTTGGTGGGTGAGTGTCCCATAAGTGTGCAAATCACACACTCAGCCTTCTCCTTTTGCTTCATAATCAAAGAGCTTTGGCATATAGGAAAATAAAAATCTAACTCTACACCAAAAGATGGAATTCAAACTGCTTTGGATGACACTGTGAATACCAAAAGGGGATCAAGGAATTCCACAGGAGATCAATTAACGCATAAAGAACATTAGACACAGGCCTTTTCTCGGATGATAGAGGATTCCTGTCAACTCTTTCAGAGTCACAGGGGCCAGAGACAAGGGGGAATGGGTGGTGGGGAGGACAAGAACAGAGAAAAAGCTATCTAGAGAAACTTTTCTCTACAGCAAAGAGGTTAAGGATTCAGTCTTTGACACAAGACAGACTGCTTCCAGTCAAACCTGTGTCACCTACTAACAATCAACAACTCATTTAATCTCAATTCTTTGCATGCAAAGTGGGAGATAATGGTATTTCATATCATTGTTAGGATGATTAAGTGTGGCATATATGTAAAGAGCCCCAGGCAAACAGTAAAATTCACTTAATGTTGGCTGTCATTATTTTTTAAAAGTTTCAAGGCCAAACGAGGTAGCTCACACCTGTAATCCCAGCATTTTGAGAGGTAGAGGTAGGAGGATCACCTGAACCTAAGAGTTGCAGTGAGCTGTGGTTGCATGACTGCTCTCCAGTCTGGGTGACAGAGTAGGACCTTGTCTCAATTAAAAAAAAAAAAGTTTCAAATGCTACTTGCACCTAGAGTATTGCTGTTTAGATACAGTTGAGATTTGGAATAAAAAAGGTTACTAGATATAAGAAGCAAATTAAAAGTCTGTGTTACTTTTTGGATATTCTGTCTCAATTTCATCTTAAAATATCATATTACAAATATAGGGGAAATGGAAATCATTTCCTTATAAGAAAAAAGGCTGGACGCAGTGGCTCAACGTCTATAATCCCAGTACTCTGTGAGGCTGAGGCAGGAGGACTGCTTGAGGCCAGGAGTTCAAGACCGGCCTGGGCAACATAACAAGACCTTATCTCTAAAAAAAAAAAAAAAAAAAAATTAGCCAGGTGTGGTAGTACACGCCTGCAGTCTCGGCTACTCGGGAGGCTGAGGCAGGAGAATCACTTGAGCCCAGGAGTTCAAGGCTGCAGTGAGCTGTGATCCTGCCACTGCACTCCAGCCTAGGCAACAGAGCAAGATCCTGTCCCCAAAGAAAAAATGGGTCAGGGGAGGGGGGAGGCTTGCTAAAGCCATATAACTTTAAATCATAAACATGTATATTATATTACAGGTGAAATTCCTAGGTTTTAGTTTTTTTTTGACATTTAGTCCTCCATATGTCAATATGTGCATCATAATGAACATTTTATACAACATCTCAAGCAAACTGGTTTTATGAGCATATTTGGGAAATGAGCAGAATGTGGTGGAAAACCAAGTGTTGTGCCAACATTTTACATGCAATGCTCTTTTCTGAGATTAAATCACCAGCTAAAATCTACTCAGTCAAGGGCAAATGATCATGAGAGACCTGTGTACATAAATACAGAATGTGCCTCTTAGGGGCAAGAATCTTGGCCTCAAGGCCACGTGTGGCCCTCCAGATCCTCACGTGTGGCCCCTCGACAGAATACAAACTTCACAGAACAAATACTTCTGTGAAGTTTGGATTCAGTCAAAAGACCACACTGAAGGATCCAGAAGGCCACTTGTGGCCCCAAGGCCTCAGGTTCCTCGCCCCTCTAAGCCAATGCCAGGGAGATTTCTGAACATCTGAAATGGTATGAAGACGACTTCTGGCAGAGGAAGCCAATAAATATTTGTTGAATGAATATGTGGAAGTCAGAGTTTTGGAGAAAGAAGCAAGAGAAATAAATTCTTCCTTATACTTGAAACATAACAATGAGAAATAGATATTACAGTAATTGTTTAAACCACTAATGACAGTATTGATTTATGACTGGCACAAGTTTTAGAAGAGGTTTTTTTTCTTAATATACATTTCTCAAGAGATTATAAATCAATACAATCTTTTTGGAAGTCAATTTGGTTATATGTACCAATTGCTTAAAACTGCTTTAGACTCAGTAATTTCCTTTTTGGGTATATATCCATAATAATAATAGTAATGGCAGCTCTTACGCAGGACTTACTGTGTGCCAGGCATTGCTCTAAATACTCAGGGTCACAAAGCTACAAAACTGAGAATCTGGAATTTGAACTTGGGCACCATGGTTCCAAAGCCTGTGCTCAGACAACTTTTGTTGTGTCAGCTAAGAGGATGTTCACTACAGCATATTGCTCATAACAGGAAAAGTTTAGAAACAAAATAAATATCCATCAGTGGGGTGTAAGTTAAATAAACGATGGTATGCCCATTGATAGGACACAAAGCAGGGATTAAAAATCAAGTTTTAGAAATAACATGCTTGCATGGACAAACTAAATAGGATATTTGGCTCAGAGGAAGTAAAAAGGCACCAAAACAATGCAGAGTATGATTCCAATCTACTAAATTTTTCTTTTGGATGATGAGATTTTTTTTTTTTTTTGAGGCAGAGTCTCACTCTGTTGCCTGGGCTAGAGTGCCATGGCATCAGTCTGGCTCACAGCAACCTCAAACTCCTGGGCTCAAGCAATCCTACTGCCTCAGTAGCTGGACTATAGGTGCACGCCACCATGCCCGGCTAATTTATATATATATATATATTTTTAGTTGTCCAGCTAATTTCTTTCTATTTTTTTTTTTTTTTTTTTTTTTAGTAGAGACGGCGTCTCACTCTTGCTCAGGCTGGTCTCAAACTCCTGACCTCGGGCGATCCACCCGCCTCGGCCTCCCAGAGTGCTAGGATTACAGGTATGAGCCACTGCGCCCGGCCTTGTAGACTTTTTCAATTCATGGAAATATGTAATGAAATGATGTGAAACGGAAAATAAAAGCAGAATATAACCCATTATTTCAACAATGAAAATATATGTGATATGCATTTATAAAAACTAAAAATATATCTGGCTGGGTAGGAACATTACTTTCCCTCTGGGTAAGGTTGCCCATGTTAATACATATAATATACATAAATAACTAACACATAAATCCTGTTTGCTAAGCAAACTTATCCTACACCAGAGGGCAGAATGGCTAGGGAAAATTGCCCGTGTAGTGCTTCAATGAAGGAGCACCATCTCTCAATTATCACGCTAATATGCAGGGACACTTTGGCAAGTGACTCCCAGTTACTGGTATACAGTTTAACCTACCACTTGGAACCTAATGGCAGATTTGGGATTTTCCTTAATCCGAGTAATTATTCAGAGCAACACACTCAACACAAACGTTTGACTGCTAGTGTCAGATTTTATTTTCACATGATAACCCCTCAATCCTTTAACCACAAGAGTGCACACAAGGTAAAAAAAAAAAAAAAAAAAATTAAGCCTAGTGGTTTTCACTGTTATTGTGGTTTGATTTCATGCAGGATAGATCAGAATAGCTGATTCACATTAGGAAAGAAAGTCCCCATTTGTCTTTCACAAGCATCTTGTTTTTGAAAACATAAAAACTTACCAAATCATTTAGTACTTAAAAGTAACAACATCCTCATCATCTAGTGGTTTAAATGATGACTGAACAATAACTCAAGCTAGCTGTGTTCTATATTTCCTTTATTAATAGAATTAGTATTCTTAGATCTTTTTAAATTGCTCTACTCTAGCCCTACAGGGGAACGATTTCAAAAGGCTGAATACATACACTGATTCAAGATATGATTTCTCACACATCCACCCTCTATAATTTTGGATTACAGAGCAATAGAGTAATTCGGGCACCAACTCTTTGGCAATGTTGTTTAAAAACAAAGGTACTATTACACACAGCCTAGGATTTTTATTTTGCATTGCACATCAGTATATTTATGTAATAGTTTTTCTTTAATACAAAAACTGTGACCTTAATTTTTTTGAAAAATGATTCCTTAAGAATATGGTAATTGACTCAAAAGCTCCTAATTGACTCAAAAGCTCAGAGCTAAAATCCAGGTAGAGTTTGAACACACCCTACAAAGAGTTGAGATCCAAATTGCATAAACTTTATGAAACTTTCAATTTAAGTCTTAAGTTTACTGGTAACCTCTTTGAAGGTATTAATATAACAAAAGAGGATTAAGAAATAATTTGATAAAATCATTTGCCTTGTCCAAATGACCTGGGTGCCAATCCCGGCTATAAAGTTCACATCTGAGTGATCTTGAACAAAATATACATAGTTTCTAAATTAAAACAATAATTATAAATGATAAACATGAAAATGCTAGGAAGAGTATCAATCATCGCTAACATATTATCTAGGAACTGTCTTCTTCAAATGGATACATTTTATATACAACCTTCAATCATAGAGACACTTTTCCACATAACTTTAAGCCATTGGGCTAATTATACATGGCACAAATCTTACTAGGAGAACTGTACTATTTAAGATTAAAAGAAACTTGTAGAAATGACAGTTTTTCATAACTTTAAGCCATAGGACTAATTATACATGACATAGAAATCTTACCTACAAAACTGCACTATTTTAGTTTAAAAGAGACTTGAAGAAATGATAGTCCAAGTCATATTTAAAGAAGCCAACAAAAAGGTAAACTGAGATGGATAAACAGCCTTCTTTGGGAATTTATCTTTAGAAGGAACTAAAATACACATTCCAGGTAACCACTATGTGAAAGATCCAAAAAGACAGAACTCCAATAATGCAAAAGATAAGTGACACTGAATTACAATGGAGAAGTTCAACAAAATTCAGTTCTTCCTACCATTCCTCCCACAAAACAAGTAAAACAAAACAAACAAAAGCAGAAAACAATCAACACGCCAGGTACTATTTGGTTTACCTGTTTGGTGACCCTCAGAGTAGCTTCATGGACGGGGACGTGAAGCTGCAGCATATTTAATGAATGAAAGGGAAGACTGAGGGCTTGGGAATGTGTGCAGGAGACGGACCCTACCTTCCACAGATCTCCCAATACTGTGTAAGTGAGTGATAGAACTGTAGCTTTGGGCAACGGTCTTCAAAAACTCTTCCATCCCTTCCTGGTGGTGGTAGTTGAAATCCAGCGCAGCTACCAAAGGCAGCAGCAGCCCTAGCCAGAGGCACGGGAAGTCCATGTTCTAGAGATGAATAAAAATAATAATACAGCTGAGAACAGATGAAGGAAGGCGAGGGCATTACTAGCTCCGGCTCAGCACGCTAGTCCCGGGGTGTCCTGACACTAACGCTCCCTGCTTCCAAGGGAGGCAAGAGTTGGAAGCGACACCTTCGGGAGTTAGCAGGGCACGGGCAACTCGGTGCCCTCGAACCAGCCGGCCGCCCCCTCCCGCTCCTCCGCCTCCTCCCTGCGCCGCCGCCGCCAGCCGCCGCCTGGCAGCTGCAGCAGCTGCGCCCGGCCCGCGCGCCCACAGCCTCACCAGGGCCAGGCGCGCACCCCGCCCGCCCGCGGCCGCCCTGCGGGGCCGGGTTATAGCCCGGCCAGGGGGCGGGCGCGCCCGGGCCCCGCCCCCGCAGTCCCGCCGGCCACTCCGGCGCCGCGGGCCCTCGTGGGCGGGGCCCTAGTGGGCGGGGCCTCAGCCGCCTTCGCACCTGGGCCGGCCGGCGCCCGTGGCGCGCGGACTTCGGGGTGCGGCTGCCGGTGCGGGAGGGCGGCGGGGAGCCGCGGGAGTACCCGTCGCCGCACGACAGCCTCTGCCGGCGCCCCAGCTTGGACGTGTGTCCTCTCCCTGGCCACATCTGCGCCAAGGCAGGTCCCAGGGCGCTCCGAGGAGCACTGGCTGTCGCCGGCTGCAGCCACTTTGGAGGCGTTCAGGGCCCGGCGGGTTTCCCGCGGTTGGAGGTGTGGGGCTCACCTGGAGCCGGGGACGCACCCGAGCCCCGCGCGGGCTCCTGCGAGCTGCGCTCCCAGCTGTGCCTGGCTCCCCAGCCCTCCCACTCTGCAATCGCGAAGAACGTGTGTGTGTGTGTGTGTGAAGTTTTAAATGCCATCACGTGTGGAGTCCAGGAAATTTTCCGATAAATTTATGTGGTGGGTGGGATTTGACTAAATCTGAGTTGAATTTAAAACTGGCAGTTATACGAAAGAAAGCAGATGCACTGTTGTGAATCCGATGCCTCTTCCACCTGCGTTCCCTGGGCCAACTTCAGTTCTTCTTCCTAAAAAGCTTCTCTCTGGGAGGATGAGATGGTCTGTGTTTGCACAAGCGAGAACAAAGGCTTCACTTAAACTTGAGAGGTGGTTTGTGGCGCGTCCACCCCTCTCTCAGAGACCACACACACACACACACACACACACACACACACACACACACACTCTATCCGATGGGTTTTAGGAGCCCTGTTAGAGTAATGAGGGCCCGTGCAAGGGCCTGGCCAATACAAAAAGTTTGAAAACCACTGATTTGTGGTAACATTCCTCTTTAACAGATTAAAAATACTGATGCAAGGGCCTCATTCCAGACCAATCGAACAGAATTTCTCTTGTTGAAGCCCAGGAAAAGGTATTTTTTAAAGGGCCTTGAGTAACTCTCATGTACCTTCAAGAGTTGAGACTATAGCTTCTCATATGGCATGGGGGCCAATCCCTGCTCTGACACTGGGGGCTGTCAACTCCCTGTGCCTTAGTTTCCTGGTCTGTAAAATGGAAGTCTTAATTGTACCTACCTAAATAAGGTTGGCAGGCACATTGTAAGAATAAATCTGTAAGGAGAATTTTCTAAGAGTTGGAAAATCTAAATATGACATTGGGTTTTTGAGATTTTTTTAAAATTGTGCAACAGTTACCATGCTAAATGTGATTTCCACTAGATGGCTTGAAGAGGTTCCCTTTTCATTGTTTCTATCACTAAGAGGTCTGAGAGGGGGGAACTGGGACTTGAGATTAGTTAAATTGAGGCAAAGTTACTATAAGGAATAGAAAAGGGAACTGACTAGGAACAAATGAAGGATTGCTGATCTACTTTAAAAATCACACATTTGAGGCCTGGTGGCACACACATGTAATCCTAGCACTTTGGGAGACCCAGGTGGGAGGACTGTTTGAGGCCAGGAGTTCCAGACCAGCCTGAGCAACATAGGGAGACCTTGTCTGAACAAAAAAATAGAAAAAGAAAAATTAGCGAGGCATCATGGTGCATGCCTGTAGTCCCAGCTAGTTGGGAGGCTGAGGCAGAAGGATGGCTTGAGCCCAGGATTTTGAGTTTGCAGTGAGCTATTATGATGCCACTGCGCTCTAGCTGGGGCAACAGAGCAAGGCCTTGTCTCCAACAACAACAACAAAAAATCACATATTTATAATAGAAGTAAGTGGAGGTTGTGTGATTTCCTGTAGTGGTGCTGTGGCTGGAGACTGGAAAAAATGATGGCTTCATCAATACTGGGATGGAGATTGCTAGGATTGTTGTTCCAGGAAAATAAAAGGGTGAGATATAGTTGAAATTGCTGCCCTTGGGGTTCACACTAGGTAGGAAAAGAAGCAAATTCAGGAGAGAGTTAATCAGAGAATGGAGGTAGGGAGTACAGAGGATTGAGGTCTGAAGGACCTAGCAACTCAAAGTGTGGTCCAGGGACAGCACTGACATCACCTGGGAGCTTATAGGACATGCAGAATCTCTTGTCCCACTCCAAGCCTGCTGATTCAGTACATGGATTTTAATAAGATTTCCAGATGACGTATACGTACATTCAAATTTGAGATGCACTGCTCTAGAGGGCAAAACAGTGTAGTGTTAGAGTATGAAAGACACAGAAAAATAAAATATTAGCCTAACAGAGTCAAATACTAAAGTTTAAGATTTCAGAGGTGATCTTTCTAAGCATGACACCATTAAAGGTAAAACCATAATAAAAAGGCTGCTAATTTGAAAACATAAGAATTTATGTCTCTGTACAGGAAAAGCCAGCATAAAGATTACAAGAAAAATAACCTTGGAAGAAAGAATTCATACCTCTTACAAAATCAAGAATGGGCAAAGGACATCAATAGACAGTTCATAAAAGCAGTAACACAAATGTCCAATAAATGTAGTGAAGGTTACTAACCTGGTAAGCAAAGAATTATAAGTTAAAAGGGTAAAGTAATATTTTGCTTTGCTTATCATTAAGAAAGATAAAAAGATTGACAATACCTGGAAGTGGACAGAATCTGAGGAAATGACATTTATGCTGTTTCAATGGTACTATAAATTGATACAACCTTTCTGGAGGGCAATCTGGGAATAGACATCAAAATTTTGAATGTGCTATTCCTTGCTAGGAATTTATGCTGTAGAAGTTATTTGACGATATGCTGAGTTTTTATATGTTAGGAGCTTCATAAGTGCCGCTGCTTTACATTGTGACAAAGCAGATAAAACCTAAATGTCAAACAGTAGCAGACTGGTTAGATCAGTGGTTCTCAAGTGGGGACATTATTGCCCAAACAAGACACTTGGCAATATCTGGAGACATTTTTGATTGTCATGACTAGGGGGGAGGGTGCCACTGGCATCTAGTGGTGATTCAGAGGACAGGGAGGCTATTAAACATTCTACAATGCACAACACAGCCTCCCACAACAAAGAATTATCCAGCCCAAAATGTCAATAATGCTGAGGTTGAGACAGCCTGGGTTGGGTAAAGAATGTTATAGCCATATAATTAATTATTTTTCAGCCATAATACTAATGATGAAGGTCTGTATTTATTGATTTGCAAAGATAAATTGTTCAGTGGCAAAAGCAGAAAATAGAAGTAAAATGGGGCCAGGCGCGGTGGCTCACGCCTGTAATCCTAGCACTCTGTGAAGCCAACGTGGGAGGATCGCTTGAGCTCAGGAGTTCGAGACCAGCCTGAGCAAGAGAAGAGCGAGACCTCGTCTCTACTAAAAACAGAAAGAAATTAGCTGGAAAACTAAAAATATATATAGAAAAAATTAGCCGGGCATGGTGGCACATGCCTGTAGTCCCAGCTACTCGGGAGGCTGAGGCAGGAGGATTGCTTGAGCTCAGGAGTTTGAGGTTGCTGTGAGCACCAGGGGGATGCCATGGCACTCTAGCTGGGGCAACAGAGTGAGACTCTGTCTTAAAAAAAAAAAAAAAAAAAGTAAAATGAATAGTAGGATACTGTTTAGGTAAAGCAAACAAACAATAAAACCATTCCTAGCAAAATATTTCAAAGGTTACAAACCTGCTGAGCAGTAATCCGTGGGTTGCAATGTTTTAATTTTTTTTTTAATCTTTTTGTATTTTCTGAAATTTTTTTTCGATAAACATGGACTACTTTTAATCAGAAAAACAATGAAGGCATTTTGATCTAAAAGCAAAGCAGAACAAAAAGCACACAAGCATTAGAGTTGAACAATTCTGAATGAAGACAGGATCTAAAATATCTTTTGAGTAAATTACGAAAGTGAAGAGGAGGAGGTAAAAATCACTGGAAATGGGAGATTAAGGAATTGAAAGCCAGGGTGTTGGATTGGTCTTGCTTAAGGACTCTGAAGTTCCTGAGATAGCAGGAATTGGAACAAAGGGAAAAACTACAGTCAGGGCTAAATACCTTAACAGATGTCAACAAGAATGGAAGAACAGGATAGCTAGACTTTGTGACTTTCAAACTTTCTTTTTTCTTTTTTTCAAAAGTGTCAAAAGGAAATATGAATAAGATTAAAGAAAATTTAAAAATCTACAAATTTTATGTACCCAGAAACAACCATTCTTTTTTTTTTTTTCTTTTTCTTTTCTTTTTTTTTTTGAGACAGAGTCTCGCTGTGTTGCCCGGGCTAGAGTGAGTGCCATGGCGTCAGCCTAGCTCACAGCAACCTCAAATTCCTGGGCTTAAGTGATCCTACTGCCTCAGCCTCCTGAGTAGCTGGGACTACAGGCATGTGCCACCATGCCCGGCTAATTTTTTCTATACATATATTTTAGTTGGGCAGATAATTTCTTTCTATTTTTAGTAGAGATGGGGTCTTGCTCTTGCTGAGGCTGGTCTCGAACTCCTGACCTCGAGCGATCCACCCCGGCCTCCCAGAGTGCTAGGATTACAGGCGTGAGCCACCGCGCCCGGCCAGAAACAACCATTCTTAAAACATACAGAGGTATTAAGCAATCCCCTAATGGTGCACACTTGTTTGTGATATTTTACTACATAGCACATCCATAAACATTCTTAGAGCTAAATCTTTGAGCATATCCTTATCTCCTTAGGATCAATTCTTAGGCATGCAATTGCTAGGTAAGAAAAGCATATACATTTTTAAGACTTAAGATATTTGGCCAAATTATACGCCTATAAAAATGTCAAACATATAATTTTCAAAATGTTAAAACATAGTCTCATACAAATACAGAGTAAGCACAGGTCAAATTTTTATTTTAGCTCATTAATGAGGAAATCATCAGGGTAATAAATATGGTTCAGCGAAAATATAAGAAATTATGTACATATATATCAGTGTAGGAAAAAAGAATACTGCAATCATCCTAAATTATTGCTATTAGACATAAACCTGATTAATGTCCTACAGATCAATAAACCATAACTTTTGGTGCTATCTTCTTACAGAGCAGAAATAACTTTTATCAGTGAAGGACAAAAATTATATCTCTATTGGACAAAAGTATTAGCATCTTACCAATTTTCTAGAAGTTAAAATCTAAATTTACAGTTGTAAATAACTAATAAATCAAGGTTCAATTCACCTTGGGTCAACTGACCCTTAGGTGGGCTTGTTAGGCAATTCCCCAGCATAAAAACAAAAGCTACACAATCATAATTTTTGCCTTCCAAGTTTTGGATAATTTTTTTCTTACCAAAGGTCATCCCAATTTACAGTCCTTACTAGTGATACATGCAAGTGCCCATTTGGCCCCTCCCCATTACTATTATCTCTTTTTTTTAATATTTGCCAATTTCATAGATTAAAAAATTGAATTATAATTTTAAGTTTTATTGAAGTGACTGAGCACTTCTCTCATATGCTCATTGACCATTTATTGTTTCTCTTTGAAAAAATAGTCTATTCATATCTTCCGCTCATTTTTCTAGTGATGTATTAGTCTTCTCCTTCTTGATTCATAGATTTTTGATATATTACCATAAAGTTTGTTATTCTTAAATTATAGTTATTAATCTACATTTTATTCTAGTTCTTTGATTTTTTATATTTACTTTTTCTTCTTTTTTTAGTATCATTTAAAAAATTAATTTATCTTTTAGAGCAGCTTTAAGTTTGCAGAAAAACTGAGCACAAAGTATAGAGAGTTCCCATATACCCCTTTCCTACTCCCATCCATGTATACAGTTTCCCCTATTATTAACATCTTGTATTAGTGTGTACATTTGTTATAATTGATGTGCCAATATCGATACATTATTATTAACTTAATCCATAGTTTAGGGTTCACTTTTTGCGTTATACATGCTATGGGTTTTGACTAACGTATAATGACATGTATCCATCATTATAGTATCGTACAGGGTAACTTCCTTGCCCTAAAAATCCCCTGTGCTTCACCCATTCATCCCTCTCTCCTTCCCCAAGATTTATATTTTTAATCCATTTGGAATGTATTTTCATGTAGTGTGTGAAGTATGTGTTAGTTGTGTGAAGATGTTGCTGTGTCGGGTATTCCAGTATTCCAAATCCTTGACCCCCACCCGACAAGGGTTTTCCTGAAGTGTGTGTATCTAGAGAACCAGGCCAGGCAACGCATCCTCCTTATTACCAGCCAGGGCTTTGGTCTCAAACGCTTCAGTAGAACCATTGTCCCAGTTTCCCAGCAGGACTGGGAAACTTGGCACTCTGAGGTTCCTTTTGCCAAGGCGAGAGATTTCAAGACACTGAGACTTTTAGCAGTTTTTACTGAAGCAAAAAGAGAACACTTTAATATGTTGGAATTGGGTTGCAAATTGTCCTTTATTAGAAAAGACTGCCCTTTATTCTGAGATCATGTCCTTCCTACATCTTGCTTAAAATTATTTTGGTATAAAACATGAAATTTACTATCTTTACCATTTGCAAGTACAGTGCATTAGTGTTAACTCTATGCACATTGTTGTGCAATAGAGCACTAGAACTTTTTCAAATTTTGCAAAACTGAAACTCTGTACCCATTGAACAACTTAGCTTTTCCCTGTCTCCCCTGCTGCTGGCCCCCATCATTCTTTCTGTTTCTAACAATTTGACTACTGTTATATTCTACTAACATAAGTGGAATCATGCAGTATTTGTCTTTTTGTGACTGGCTTATTTCACTTAGTATTATGTCCTCAAGTTCATTGACGTTGTAGCGTGTGACAGGATTTTCTTCTTCTTTTTTAAGGTTACTAGTCCATTGTATGCACATACCACATATTCTTTATACATTCATCCATCAATGGATATTTAGTTTAGTTCCACCTCTTGGCTATTATGAATAATGTTGCAATGGACATGGATGTGTAAATATCTCTTCAAGATCCGGTTTTTAATTCATTGGGATATATACCAGAAGTGGGATTGTTGGGAAGTGGGATTGCAGCCTTTGTTGCACAGAAGTTCTTAAGTTTAATGCAGCCCATTTGTCTATTTTTGCTTTTGTTACCTGTGCTTTTGGTGTCATAGTAAAGAAATCCTTGCCAAGTCCAATGCCATGAAGCTTTTCCCATGTTCTCTTGTAGTTTTACAGTTTCATATCTTATGTATAGGTCTTCAATCCATTCTGAGTTAATTTTTGTATATGGTATAATGTAAGGGTCTAGCTTCATTCTTTCTGACGTAGGTACCCAGTTAACCCAGCACCATTTGTTGAAGAGACTATTCTTTTCCCACTGTGCAGCCTTGATACCTTTGTCAAAGGTCATTTGGCCGTATACACAGGATTTATTTCTAAGCTCTCTATTCTGTTCCGTTGGTCCATTTCTCTGTATTTATGCTAGTACCATCCTGTTTTGGTTACTGCAGCTTTATAATACATTTTTTTTTTTGAGACAGAGTCTCACTCTGTTGCCCAGGCTAGAGGCTGTGGCATCAGCCTAGCTCACAGCAACCTCAAACTCCTGGGCTCAAGCAATCCTCCTGCCTCAGCCTCCCAAGTAGCTGGGACTATAGGCATGTGCCACCATGCCCGGCTAATTTTTTCTATATATTTTTAGTTGTCCAGCTAATTTCTTTCTGTTTTTAGTAGAGACGGGGTCTCGCTCTTGCTCAGGCTGGTTTCGGACTCCTGAGCTCAAATGATCCTCCCACCTCCGCCTCCCAGAGTGCTAGTATTACAGGCATGAGCCACCATGCCGGGCCTGTAATACGTTTTTGAAGTCAGGAAGTCTGAGGTCTCCAACTTTGTTTTTCTATCTCAAGATTATTTTAGATATTCAGAGTCCTTTGAGATTCCATTTGAATTTTGGAATTGTTTTTCTATCCACGAAAAGTATCATTGTGATTTTGATAGAGATTGCATTGACTATATAGATTGCTTTGGCTAGTATGAAAACTGTAACAGTTTTCACTCTTTTAATCTATGAACATGGAAGGTCTTTCCATTTATTTGTTCATTCCTGCATCTTTTTGTTGTTGTTTTGTTGTTAATATGTGTTTGTGTGAGTGTGTGTTTGTATGTATGAGAGAGTTTTAATAGTTGTTAATGTAGTTTAATGACTATTATAGCAGTTTGTAGTCCTTTTTTTTAAAGTTAACATTTAAAAAAATGTTGGCAAACCTATGTTTGCCATTTTGGGGACTGAATGGGTGAGGTGATAATTTTACTTGACTATTACATTTCAGTGTCAAGGACACATTGCCTAGACTTTAGAAGTAAGTGAAGCCTATTGAAAGCAGCCAGGTGGCCCTCTGACTCTTCTTAGCCACGTATAATCCTTAATAGATATTACCTCTCTAATGTCAGGAAAATCTGAGCCTCAAGGTACACAAAGAAAAATAAAGATTACTATTTATAGCTAGAGATATGGAAAGGGCATTTGCTTAAAAAGAAAAGGTTATTTATCTTCCTGCTAAAGATACTCCTTGAGAGAGTCAATATAATGAGTATTTAATATCTGGATACAGATAAACAAAGTTCAAATCCCAATTCCAACACAGTCTAAACATGGGCAAATTATTTAACCCCCCTGAACCTTAGTTTTCTTGTCTGTAAAATCTCTCTATAAAATCAGGAAAATCATAGTACCTACCTCATAGCATTATTAAATGAAATAATACATGCAACAATACCTCACATAGTAAAATCTCAATAAGTATCACCTATTATAATATTATATTATCATTATTTCACCCCACACCAACTCATCAATTCATCAAACATCTAAATAGCACCTATTCCTTCTGCTAATTCTACTGTTACAACTGTCAGTAACAACAGGTTACATTTATTACTTACTTTTTCTGTCAGGTATAGCTAACGTCTTTCAAAGCCCATTTCCACAATTTTGGAATAGATTATCTCATTTAATTCTCACAATATCTCTATGAGTTAGATGCTGTTATTATCTCTATTTTGCAGACGAAGAGTGTTGGGAGAGGCAGTCCACCATGAACCCTGAATGTCCCCTGTATGTTCTTGCTGGATATGCCAAGAACGTGAGACCCTGAGAGCCATTTCTAAGGGTTATATTTACCATGAGCAACCTTGAGGTGAGATAACATCTTCCCCTAAGAGGAAGAGTAGGCTGGTCTCTGCTCACTATAAAAGCAGTGGATTCCCAGGCTCAGTGTTTTTCAGCTATCATGCAAACCCACTGCCTCTGCAGCATCCACCTGGCCCCTTTGCATTGCCCCTGCAGGACTTGGGGGGCAAGAGGAACCAGAGTGAATGTGACACTCATGCTGCTTGCTGTGCAATGAATAATGAAGTTCTGTGTCTCTGACCCAGTAGTCTCATGTCTTCCACCAGCATCTTTGAAGCGGTAACTGGCTAACTTATTTGTTTGCAATAGGGTAAAATCTCAGATTCTGACAAAGAAGTAGCCTGTTTATTTGATAGTGTTCCTACTAGATTCCAGGCTCTGCAACGTAAGGAACTTGTCTGTCTTCTTCATTCTTGTATACTGAGGACAGAGCAGAATACCTGATGTACAACAGCATTTAGGAATTACTTCTTGAATGAATATGTCAGATGATGTAAGTGATTTACATATGTATCTCATGTCATCCTTATAACAACCCTAGAAGTAAGGATTATTATTTCCCTTTTTACAGATGAGAAAAGTGAAGCTCAGAGAGCTTAAATAACTTGCCCTTGGTCACACTGCTAGCAAATGATGCAGTGAGGATTGAAACCCAGTCTTGCCAAATTTTAAAGCCTCTTGCTCAAGAATAACTCTCTCAATAAGGCAAGAAATTTTTTAGAGTGATTTTTGATGTTTTTAAAAGACATTTTCTTGAAATTTCACATGTAGAATACAATGTCTTTTACTCATCTCGCTCAATGATTCTATTGCCTGCTACTTCCCATATATCTGAGAGGGTCTGAGTATTTATTAATAACTTAAGTCTGACTCCTCCACCTCCCCCAGTGCTGTAACTACCTCCTCACACCAGCTCCCCCAAGTCAGCTCTATACCTCCACCAGTTCTTGATAAAAATAAAAGAGGAAAGTGACTTCACAATGGCATAAAAGGGAAAGATTGCTATTTATACCAGAGATATGGAAATGGTTAGAAAAAGCTAGATGGTTTTCATTAAGGTCCAAAACTCTATCCTTTCCCCTAAACATGTGAAATTACCATGGAGTGATATCTAAACAGTGGGACCCAGAGATTTAAAGAACACAGTTCAACTCAGGCGCTCTCTGTTTAAAACAAGAGCTCTGTAGTCTGCGCTGTTTGTCGTTTAAAAATTGTTCCTTTATTTTTTTATTAATAGACTTTGTCTTTTAGAACTGTATATCTTTTTTATAAGCATTTCTCTAGGATTTGTGACTGTGTTTTCTGTTTATTATACAAGTTGTCTGTCAAAATCCAAATAGAATAGTTCTTTTATTTTGGATGTGCAACTACAAATACATTGGCAGTGTTTTGGGGAATTTATAAAGGATTTGTGGACACATTTGTGTTCATGATAAATTTCTGAATCCTAGAATTTTTGATGGCACAAAGACAGAAATAAAAGGACTAAGAAATGCTATCTCAGTCATCAAAAAGTACACCATAGTTCCTGTAGGAATATAACACTATATAGCAGTGACCATGAAATCATCCTCCATTGTCACTCTTTCTATTGTCTGTCTTCAGCACTGTGCCACTGTGGGAGTAAACCTATTTATTTTCATTCATTCATTCGTTTCCTTGTCAGTTGTTTACTGCTTACTCTGTGCTCGGCACTGTGCTAGATCCTAGGGAATACAACTGCGAACAAGACAAGCCAAATCCCTGCCCTCATGTAGCTTATATTCTACAGGAGCAAAACTTCTCCACTAGAGAATCTCATATATTTTAAGAAAAGTATAATCTTTCCTGGGGGCTGGCATAATTTTACTTTGTGCCTCCATGTTTTATCCCCAGTGGTTTGTTCCACATTCTGTACTGCATAGTGTGACCTTCTTAGCTCAACATTCTGTCTACTGACAGTGAAGCCGAATTAAAGGTTAATCGGATCCAAATATGATCTCCAGTATGCCCTAATGCATCAGCTGAGAACCAATGTCAGGAAAAATCTAAACAAATGTGAAATTTAATTTAGTTCAGGAAGATGCCACAAATTGAGTGATGCATCACATATTATATTTTTTTGTTTCCCCCATGGCATCTAGGTCAATGTGTATATGTGCTTGCTGATTTACAAGTGTTACTCTAGGAAGAATATAGCACTAATACACTATACATAATAACCACAATAGTAAATTGTGAACAGCATTTAATCAGGTCAATAGATTATGTGGATGTCAAACCATCTGACTTAAGAGCAGATGAAAAATGTACTCTTGTCTCTTCAGGAAACAGTGTAATCACTGAATTTCATTTCTTTTCTAGCTTTGTTTTAAATGTCGAGAAGTAACTATTTTTGGCTTACTTTTAAAAAACCTATATCTTTGAGAAAGAGTCCACTACCTTTGTTAACACCCCATATCTGCAGCCAAAGGAAAATAGGTAGTAGGGATGGGCAGAAAGAAAGACAAAAATGTATACATAGCAGAATGACAAAGAAGAGACTACTTGAATATAGTTCATATTTGCAAGCTCATCTAATCATTTACTTTTCAGTGACCCTTTTGAAAACAGCCTACATCATGTCTATTCAACAATGACCTCCAGAAAATTGAATTATAAATATACTCAGACAACATCCATAACAGATTCTTATCTCCTCATGACTGATTAATTGAATCATTCATTCATCTGTTAATACTTATTTAATGAATATCTAATAGTATGCTAAGCACTGTGAATATCATGATGGAAAAGAGAAAGATGGTCCACACTTTGACAGAGTTCATATGCTTTTAGGGAAGATACAGAGATAAGTAGCCACTCAGTTACCATTTTGATGCCGATTACAAAAATGAAATTACAGGATTTTATGAGACATACTAGAAGAAGGTGCTTATTGAGTTGGAGCGGGCTTAAGTGGAGGTCAGGGAAGGCTTCCTGAAGATGTGTCTGTTTAAGTGGAAACTTGAACAATGGAGGATTCAGGCAGAGAGAATAGTATTTTATTTTATATCCATGTCATTTTTATTATATTTCTTTACACACATTGGAAACAATTTGTAGGTAATTATTAATTTCATTCTTTAAGTACCTTATACTACTGTCATAATATAAACCCATTTCTAGCATCTCCACTCTCCAAAAGTTCTAATAGCTGTCCCCAAACCACCTCTCAGGGTACAAAAGAGAGTCTACCAAACAAACAGGACCCAAACCTTTAAGGACCTTGAGCTTTGCTGAGGTAGCCTTTTATTTAACTCCTATTTTTTTTTTTTTTTAAACTAACTCCTACTGGGAATGCTCTTCAGACTACAGACGAGTTATTTCAGCTTCACCTTTCCAGAATCCACTGCAACATTGAGACTTAAGTTTTATAATAATCCCCTTGATCTCTGCCCCCAAACACCCTGGATTTTATTATCTGACTATAAACCTGGAATACGGGAATCAGGTAAATACTGCTGACAATTTGTTTTCTGGAGTTTACACTGCAAGGGTGAAACTATCTGTTTTATGACCTTAAATTATCATTCACTGGGGAAGGGGGAAAGGGGCTAATGAGGGCCTGATGGGGTAATTTAGTAGGCCTTAGGGAAATGAGAATTTTTGAAGAGAAAGGCTGACATAGAAAGGGAACCCCAAAATAATCAGTCTATAAAATCAATGAATTACCGATCATCCCATTAGGTTACACACTATTTAGTTTCTAATGGCTGTCTTTTAAGGTATATAGGGGGTTGGTAAGGCTTTGGGGTTTTTTGGGGGGTAGAGCAGGAGGTCCCTCTATTTCATGCAGAACTGCAGAACTGGGTTTTGAAAGCCGAAGAAGTGTAATCCCCAACCTGAATTGAGAAGCTTGGCTTCCTGGCATGCAGCAGCAGAGTTAGGAGGAAATAGTCTCAGTGGTTCAACTCTCATCATCTCAATAGTAAGAGGAATTGAACGAAGGGCAACTCAGTAAGAACTGAGAAGCCTGCAGTTGCTACAGAAGTAAAAAGGTCTTGCTAAAATCCTGCATCTTTTGGTTCAGGGGCCATTTATTGCTGGCCCACAACTCAGCGAGTGTGCCAATGTACATTATGGCTAAAAGTGATGCTCTAGCCTTGGAACCATCGCTCAGTAGCCAGAGGCAGATTGGAAACAGAGGCAAAAGTGCTCCTTACTTGGCGCCCACAGTTGTTTGTAGACATACGTATTTCCTCCACTAAATGGGAAGCTCCCTGAAGGCAGGAAACATACTTTATTAATTTCTTTATCCTCCTTCAGGCCTAACATAGTATTTTGCACACAGTAGGAGCTGATTGTTACAAGCACAGGTTCTGGGGTTTAGAGAGATGAAGGTTCAAATCCTGAGAGCCAGACATGACTGTGGGTTTGGTGTGTAGAGCTGGAATTGGGTATTCATCACTTACCGCCTGTATGACCTGCGTCCTCTACCTGGCCTTAACTTTTCAAAGCTTCAGTTTCTTCCTTTAGAAAGGTAAATAATTGATAGTAACTACTTCATAAGGATGTTGTGAGGGTTAAGTAAGATTGTCCACATAAAGCACTCAGCAACGTGTATGGCATTCAGTAGATGTCGCTAATATCAATAGAAGTTGTGCAGCGGCTGCTCAAGAAAGTATGTTAAGTTGTTGAATTATTGAACATGCTGCTGGTGCCCAGGCAAGAGAACACAGTTGAGGCACAGCAACTGAAAATTCCAGGGAAGGCTGGCTCTGGGACGACATGCCCAGGGACTCAGATGGTGGCACCAGGACCTGGTTTCTTCCATTTCATGTCCTGGCTTTGCTTTCACTGTGTTAGCTCCATTTTCAGACAGGCTGTCCTCTCCGGGCTCAAGACCTGAAAGAAAGAGTTTGCTTCCGTCGAAGTTCAATCAGAGTTTCAGAGCTGAGTCTTGCTGGCTCGGGCTGGGCTGCCGGTCACACACTGTGCCTGAGCCCATCGCTGTGGCCAGGGAGTAACACTGGCTCGGGCCTTCTTCAGGCGCTCACTCCTGGAGCCAGGAGGACACAAACCAGAGTGACTAAGAGTGGAGCCAGAGCTGGTTCCTCAGAGAGAAATTGAGGTGCATGTTCTAGAAGACACTGAATAACTACTGTGTGGAAAAAGATAGGTGCCTGTTCCAACCCTCTAGGTTGTCACAATTCCAAATTCCTGATTGCAGCGCTCTGAGGGCTTGTTCCTCTTTGATTAAATCCAAGTTCTAAAGAACATACAGAACTGCTCTGAGAGAGTCAATTCAACTAGGACAGCCACTTCAAGTACTGTAGTTATTTTGGTGGTGGTGGTGGTGGGTGTCCCAGGAAAACCAGACATGAGATCAGACAGCTGACCTAGCTATGCCCCTGCCCCTTCAGACTTATGGGAAGCAGTTGGCAATGGAAAAATTATTGAGAGCATTAGTATACTAATGTTATATATTAATGTTACAAATATTGGATTTCTGAAAATGGAAATCTCATGTTGTAACTTGTGACAATAAAGCAACCAGGAGAGAGAGGGAAGTAAATCTACATCCTGTCAATTTAGCTAAGCTGGAACCGGGGTTCCCAGAATTCCTTTCCCTGCAGAGTTGGGGGTCGATTGGGCCACAAGAGGCGCTTCACCCAGGATTTGGAAGGTGGCAGTTAAGTGCCTATTCATTTTACACTCAGAAGGGCACCAGGGACATTGCAGCTCACCACTGTGCTAATAGCTTCTCTGCTGGCTTGCCTGGTGGGCGTGGGACAGTGGCTGGGTCCACCAGCTCCTGCAGATCCTGCCAGGTCTCCTCCTTCAGTTTCCGTGACCCCCAGGACAGGCGTGTGTTTACCCCCAGCTGAGGTGCCGCGGCTCCTGGAAGTCATCCTCGCGTGGAAGTTGGAGGTTTGGAGGTGGGGAGATGCCATCGTGGGTTCCATTCTGTCCTGGAGGGTTCTGGCTCCTCCCCACAGGTTCCAGTTTGTCCTCACTTTCTCCTGCTTCATAAGCCTCTTTCCTTGTCACCCTCCTGCCCTGACACTGCAGGCCCCAGCACCGGTGCAGAAGCATCAGCCTTACATAGACTGTTTAACAAGCTCCCACAATTGCATAAGGTCCTATCCTTCAAACAAGTCCCTTACTCTACCTCCCTCCTAGTGGTTCTGCTTCTCTGATCAAACTCTGCCTGGCACAGGGAGTTAAACATGTAGACTTTTAAGTCCAACAACCTGCCCGTACCACTTCCAACTGAGTGACCTTGGGCAACCTAACCTCTCTGAGCCTTACTTTCCTCATCTGTTAAATGAGAACACTAATCTTTTCCTTCTAGGACTGTTGTGATATAATAAATGAAAATCACTTAACAATGCCCAACCTTCAATAGCATTCAACAAAGTTTTGGGCTGTCAGGTTTTGAGAATAGAATGGAGAACGAGGCAAGCCAGTCCCTGTCCTGACTGTGCTTAGGGCTTAGCGGAGGATACAGGCACGTTAACAAGAGTGTGGGTAGTATTTCTACAAGGAAAGAGTAGCTTCATCTTGGTGAGTGGGTGAGAGGGGCATGTCAAAGAAGGATTCCCAGAGGAGGTGGTTTCTAAACTGAGCCCCAAGGACAGGAGGGAGTCTTCTCTCATTCCAGGAAGAGAGTACTGTGTATGCAAACCTGAGAGGCAGCAGAGAGCCTGGTGGTTCTCACCGTTGTGAGAGTTCATATTGCACGTGCCAAGTGCTGGCCTTGCCAGCCCCCACCCCCCCACCAGTGGGCCCTGTGCCCAGAGCAGGGAGGAGGCGTGGAGGCTGGGGGGTGGGCAGAGCCCGGGACAACAGAGTGCAGCCAGGAGCCACCTAGCCTGGCTGTGACAGTGCCCCTACACTGGAGGTGGAAATATAAGGCTATTCTGTGTTCTAGCAAGTAAATGTGACTTTGTAACATGAGGAAAAGGAAGAAGGGCAGGAAAAAAGGAACCAGATGCTACGAGTTATACAATGTGCCAGTGAAGACCGTGGGGCTGCCCTGTGAGGAGAGGAGGAAGTTGTAATCCCGTGGGTGGGGATTTGCTGAATTGGCGTTTCCTCTCTCTTCTCTGGGACGCGTAGGCACCCCCACTGCTACAGCATTCGAGGCTATTGGGAGGCCAGAAGAACTTTGTATCCAAGTGGTAACAAGGGTAAGACTTGTGGAGGCATCAATAAATTACTCAAAGATAGATTTTAGGGGGAAAAGCCTATCTTATTTTTAAAATGTATCTACATATTTCCTGGAACGGAATGCAAATATCATTTTTTTAAGGATAAAATATGAGCCTTCCAAGAACTGTCTCAGTTGGGGACAGCTGCTTCCTGCTTGTCCCTCAGAGCCAGGTTAGGCAGTACAAGGTCCCTTTGTTCTGACATCGGGAGGGAGGAGAAGGCCAAGAGGCTTCAAGAAGTTTAAGAGAAGTTAAAGGTCCAGGTGAGAGTCAGGCCTGAGCTTGCTTTTCCCTGAAGGCTAGATCTTGCCAGCCCTCCCCTGCAGGACTGGCTATATAATGTGTGGGACCCAGAGCAAAGTGAAACTATCAAGAATGTCAAGACAGTGACAGCAGAGCAGTAAACCAAGCACGGGCCCTTCTGAGCACAGGGCCCTGAGTGACTGGGCAGGTCCCACACCTGTGAAGCTGGCCCGGCCCACTCCTTACCCCTCTTCCCAGCACGTATCCGGGGCATCTCCGAGGCAGAGCAGCCGCTGAAGAGAGGAGAGGGAGAGACTTTCGCTTAGTTTGTCCTATTTGTAATCTTTTCAGGTCTCCCAAATAGCCTCTGCCTTTTCTGAATTATTAGGAAGAGAGTAGACAGGGCAAGATTCCACCTTGTCAGTTAGTCCTGCAGGAGTTCTTGATGGCTGCCTCAGTTACCCCCTGAAAGTAGGGAGGGAAACTGTGGCTATCACGGGTACTTCCTCTGCGCTTACGGGTGGGTCTGAAGAATGCAAAGCTCGAGCTCCACTGCCTGGATCATATCCTGGTCTGTCTGCATGATTCCGGCTGAGGCTGGATGGCAGATTATCTTCATCCAAAATGTACAGGTGACCTACCCAAACCACTGTTTCTCAGGAAGGTAATGTCAGGCAGGAGGGATAGGTACTGGCTCACAGAAAACAGCTTTCTCTGTAGTTAACACCGTGGGACCCAGCCCAGGACATTCACACACTTTGCTCCAACAGAACATCTGACTCAATATTAGATGACGAACTCAAGGCATCACGCTTCACGAGACTGGATAATAAAGAGCCTTCTTCAGCATACATGTTTTTTTCTCTTTCTTTTTAAGCAGGAATGGAAGAAGAACCTGAGGATCTCCTTCTGTGATTAAAAATCTTACAGAAACAGTTCTTTCTTATTTCCATGCCTGGAAAATTTTTCCTTCTGACTCTACCTGTTAGAAATCTCTCTAGCCGTCGAGACCTATTTTAGAAGCCACAATCTTTTCAATAATATTTTCTGACAGTCAGAGCCCAATATCCTTTGTTTATCTTTTTCCTACGTATTTTGTAACATATTCTAAGATGTTTGGTCTACGTAAGCATTTAATACATATACTTATCTTTCTCTATTTTGAATTCATTTATTCACAAATACTGAGTTAAGTGCCTTCTCCAGCCAAGACACAGTCAGTCCCTGCCCTTGTGGTGCAGCTGGTGGCAGACAGTTCTTGTTAGCCTTTTGAAGACAGGGACTGCTTGTGACTCATCCCTGTGTCTCCTTCAGTAGCAAGGACAGCCTCTTCCCCTTACTATCTGCTCAATAAAAGTACTTGTTGAATTAAATGGAATGTGATACGATTATCAGTAGCACTTTGTGACAAATGAAAGAAAAAGCTGTCACAATTCTAGACAAATGTTTTGGGATTTGTTGTGGGATTTGTTATAACATGAATGACTTAACCACGGGAGTCATGGCCGTGTGTTTATGGTGGCTTTGTTGGCATTACAACATCGAAATTCATCAGGCATGAGGTGTCCCCAGCCACAGGTTTTCTGTTTTTGTTAGGCTTTTTACAATTGTTTTATTGGTTATTCCTTCATTATGTCCTGCAGAGCCACTCCATAAAGTTATTCATGCTGGTTTTTTAGGAGCTCTTTCATGGCATTTCAAGATTTATGAGCTGTGTAGGTGGTGATGAAAACGTCACAGCATTTTTTTGTGGTTGTGTATTTTCTGTGTGCCACATTGTTTAGAAAAACTTAAAAACCTTTAAGACCATTGTATGCCCCTAGTCCAGTCCAACTTTGGGTGTTGTCCAACTTGGGAGCCTATGGCGTGTGTTCCTTCAACCCCTCTCTGCGTTCCCATCTCTCTGAAACTGCCCTGTCCGGGCTGCCAAAGAGCTCCAACGATCACGTGTCTGTCTGCCTCTGCCGCAGCCTCCATCGGCGCCAGGCACCGTTTACACTCCCTCTGCTTGAAATGTCACCCAGCCCCATGGCTTTCTTTAACTTCCCTCTGTCTGCCAGTGACTCCAGATTTAAATTTTTATCCCCGACCTCTCCTCTGTGTCCCAGACTTCCATATCTAAGCACTCACTTGATATCCCTACTTGGATGTCTAATAGGCATCTCAAACTTGACATTTTTAAAAAGCATAACTCTTGATTTTCCCCTCAAAATCATTCCACCCCATCCCCCCAACCCCCAGCTTGTCCATCTCAGGAAATGGCACCACCTCACATTGCTGCTCACACCAAACCCCAGGAGTCACCTTTGGCTATTCTCCCCCGAGGCCCCGTGTGCAATCCACCAGGAAGTTCTGTGGACTCTGCCCCCAAGGTGTCTCCTGACCCTGTCTGTGCTGACACCCCCACTGTGCCATCCTGGCTCCAGCCACCATCGTCTCTGTCCTAATCCCTCCCTGCTTCCTCTCTGGCACCTATAGTCTAGTCACAACTCAAATGGCCAACGGTTGTTTTAAAACACAAGCAGAACATGTCCTTTCCATTCCAATGACGTCTAATCACACGCAGAATCAGACCCAAAGCCTCTTCCTGGCCTCGGAGACCCCACCTGAACTGGCCCTGCCTGCCAGCCTCATGCCCTTAGTAACACTGCATGTAGCCACAGTATGCCCTGGGCACGTGGAGCCTCCTCTCACAAGGGCCACTGCTCCTGCTCTGCTTTGTGCCAGACACATTCTTCTTCTAGACCATCCATGTCTGGCTCCTTCTTATCATTGAGGTCTCTACCTCAATGCCACCCCCACAGAGAGGCCGTCTTTGACCACTCAGCTATAGCTCCCAGCCTGTGCCCCAGCAGTCACTTCCTCACATGTCATCATGTCTTATCTGCATCACAGCACTTAATATTACTAAATATTTTCTTTTTACTTATTTATATACCCCAACCTTCATCCCTAGAGTATAATAATCTCCATGAGAATAGGGACCTGGTTATCTTGTTCGAGGTCATATTCCCAGAACCTACAGCAGTCCCTGGCACAAGGTAGGTCCTCAGGACATGTTTGATGATTGAAAAAAATGAATGAATTAATATCTTTTAGAAAGAGCCAGTCTTGTACATAGGCTGCCACCTAAATTATGAGACTCAGAGGTGTTTCAAATCTCCAACAGCCTAGTGAGAAATTTTAGACTCTTTCCAGTGGCCACTGTCTTCAGGTATCAGTTATTGTAAAAAATATTACCTAAAGGAGAATAGAGATCTTGGGTTACCCTGTTAATACTCTAATTCATTAAAACATGAGACTGAGTTAGTTTTCAGATTATTTTTGTCTTGGAAATCAGAGGGCCCAGGACCAAAGAAAAATAAATTATAATGGAAGTATGAAAGGGAGAACATGAAAAGTTGGCTACATGGGGACAGTACCCAATCAAGACAGCTATGGAAGGACAAGGCAAGGTGGCTCACACCTGTAATTCTAGCACTCAGGAGGCCAAGGCGGGAGGATCACTTGAGGCCAGGAGTTGGAGACCAGCCTAAGCAAGAGTGAGACCCTATCTCTACAAAACATAGAAAACATTAGCCGGGCATGGTGGCTTACGCCTGTAGTCCCAGCTACTCAGGAGGCTGAGGCAGGAGGGTTGCTTGAGCCCAGGAGTTTGAGGTTGCTGTGAGCTATGATGACACCTCTGCACACTAGCCCAGGCAACAGAGCTAGACACTGTCTCAGAAAAAAAACAAAACAGATACAGGTAAAACATTATGAGGAAGGAAGAGATTTTTCCCTGAGGGGCCAAAATTGGAGAAAGGGTGAAGAAAGGTTTGCTTAGTACTTGCTAGTGTTGTGTTAGGTGCTTTTGGGATAAGGAGGAAGTGAAACACAAACTTTGGACCTCACAACCTTCTGAGAAACCTGACTTTATAGTGATTTCTGGTGAGGATGAGCGTGTTTAATAAACAAGGCACAAACATTTAGCTCAGCTATAGCTCTGGTCTTCTCTCCCAATAGCAGTTTATTTCTTTCCTTTACAAGCAAAAGTCAGTTAGCTTCCGGGTTTATAAAATTCACTAAAACATACAAATGTAAAAGCAAATTTTACCCTGCTGATTTGGAAGGGATTCTGGTAAGAATTCTCAGATAAAGATACAAATACGTTCTTTGTTCATTTCCATGAACGGCCTTTTTATGGCTTTTGAAACCTAGTCTAAATCAGTAAAAGTAAGAATTCGTGTTTCTGATAGGTGTTGGCCTTGTAAAACTGGAAAAAAAGAATCACATTTTCTATAACATATGAATGCACAAGTGATCCATTCTTTGGCTCAGGATGGAAACATTTATTTTTGGCACTCTTGCTTCTTCTTTCTGCATTTGCTACACAGATTTTTCTCAATGAGATATAGACATTGGATGAGTTTCATTCACAAGGAAACACCAAGATAAATGGGGTGACTAACGTCCAACTATTTGAAACTTGTAAATATTTATGAGAAAATTATAACCATCTTTGGGGGAATTTCTCTCTGAAACTTGGATGTAACTTGTGTGCTCTAGGCTTCTCTTTAAATGGCGGATTAGTATTGCAATGCTACATGGCAAAATCAGTATGAAAATGTTGTATAAAATAGCTACATTGAATCTTGAATAAAAGGGACAATGCTTCTTCTCTTCTTGTAGGACCCTTCCCCCTGCTGAGCCTAGAACATCGTATTATGGAATCAGTGACCTAAGTCCCAGACCAGCTAGATAATGTGCAGGGCCCAGTGCAAAATGAAAATATAGATTCCCTTGTTAAAATTCTTAAGGATTTCAAGACGACAACTACAGAACATTAAACCAAGCAGAAGGCTCTTCTAAGAGTGTGGGGACCTATGCAACTGCACAGGTCTCAAGCCCAGGAAGCTGGCCTGGCCTGAGTCCTTCTTTTAGACCCTTTTAGTGTGACTTGTTCAGGTGAATCAACCATTCTGAACCTACCTTGCCCTGTCTGCAGAACAGGTGAAAAGAATGGTGTCTTTTTAACTAATCATGCTGATTACCTATAAACAACTCAGGGAGGAAATCAAATTATTTATATATTATAATCTTCAAGTAAAAGAAAATAAAACCTTAAAACAATTTCTCCTGACAAGGATTTCTAATTTAAACTTGGAGCTCTTTTGGTAGGAGCTTCAGAATTGCTTCCGCATATTAGTGCCAAATATTTCCAAATATTTACTCGCCCATGCAAATATTTTAACGATTCCCCTCTAGTCTGGTGCTTTCCATGTCTGGCAGATCATCATAAATAACTGAGGGAACATTTAAAAATACATATTCCTGGGCCCATTGCAAACATATGTAATCAGAACCTCCTGGGCCTGGGTTTCCAGTGGGAAACAGAAAACATATAAAACATCCTTTTTGGCTTACTCATCTTGACTTTTTAGTATACCCAACCAGGGAGGTGAAAAAGGCTATGCAACTCAGTATTGGGTACCATCATCCTCGGTAAAAATTAGGCAAGTTTGTTACTGTCGATGTACTGGGATGATACTGTAAATTGCTATCACTCCCAGATGGGGTGCTCAGGGACAGTGGCCTGGAGGATTGGAGTAGAAACATCAGAAGGATGAGAAGAATTATGAGAAAAAGAATGAAAATACCTGTACTCTTTTAATTCTTTTTTTAAATTTTATTTTAGATGGAGTCTCGCTATGTTGCCCAGGCTAACATTGAACCCCTGAGCCCAAGTGATGCTCCCTCCTCAACCTCCTGAGTAGCTGGGACTGCAGGTGCATAATGCCGTTTCTGGCTTATGTATATTTTATTTTTAAAACAACTGAATAAGCTGGAAAGCCACCATAAGTATACTTAAATCAGCAATTTTTTTTTTTTTTGGAGACAGAGTCTTGCTTTGTCGCTGCAGCTAAAGTTCAGTAGCGTCATCATAGCTTGCTGCAATCTTAAACTCCTGGGCTCAAGCAATGCTCCTGCCTCAGTCTCCCGAGTAGCTGGGACTACAGACAGGCACCACCAAACCTGACTAATTTTTTTTTTTTAAATCTTTTGTAGAGACAAGGTCTTGCTCTTGCTCAAGCTGGTCTTGAACTCCTGACCTCAAGAGATCTTCCGTCCTTGGCCTCCCAAAATGCTAGGATTACAGGTGTGACCCACCATGCCTGGCCTAAATCAGTAATTTTTTAAAAAAAGTTTACATTAAGTGTTTAAAGTGTTTCATAGTCTTTTTAAAGTAGTTTTTTAAAAAAATTGTGGTAACATAGGCCGGGCTCAGTAGCTCACGCCTGTAATTCTAGTACTCTGGGAGGCTGAGGGGGGCGAGGATTGCTTGACCTCAGGAGTTCAAGACCAGCTTGAGCAAGAGCAAGATGTCATCTCTACTAAAAATAGAAAAATTAGCTGGGCATGGTGGCGCGGCTGTAGTTCCAGCTACTTGGGAGGCTGAAGCAGGAGGATCACTTGGGCCCAGGAGTTTGAGGTTGCAGTGAGCTATGATGAGGCCACTGCCCTCTACCCAGGGCGACAAAGCAAGATTCTGTCACAAAAAAAAAAAAAAAAATTGTGGTAACATAACGTAAAATTTACCAACCATTTTTTAAGTCTACAGTTCACTGGTGTTAAATACATTCACATTCTTGTGTAACCAATCTCCAAAACTTTTCCATCTTGCAAAACTGAAACTATGCCTATTAAACAATTCCTCATTTCCTCCCCACCCCCAGCCCCTGGCAATCACCATTCTACTTTCTGTCTCTATGAATTTGACTACTCCAGATACCTCATACAAGTGGAATTATACAGTATTTGTCTTTTTGTGGCTGGCTTATTTCACTTAGCATAATGTCCACAAGCTTCATTCACATTGTGGCATGTGTCAAAAATTTCCTTCCTTTTTAAGGATGAATAATAATGGTCCATTGTATGCCACTGTAGAGGAGGAAAAAATTTTTTTCCTCTACCTTCTTAGGTTCAGTATCTGGGGCCCTGCAAATTAGACTGACAAAAGACAGATTAACAGGAAGAAAATTTCATTATCATGTATGTACGCAGAGGCCTTCATAGAAAAGGAAGGTGCAGAGAAGGTAGGCCTAAGAGGTTGTACAGCATTTTGACAGTGGTAAATTGTAGACACGTGACAAGACAAAGGACCAGGGTAGGGGTGGGGCTGTTCCTCGGGGTGGTAACTTGTGGGAAGGGAAATATATGTGGAAACTAATGGAACAGAAGGGTGGTTTAGTTGGGTTTGTCGTGTGTATTACTCTCAGTGAGGTCTTTGGGCTCATGAGAATCTAGAGTCCTCTCTAGTGGTTAAGAGTTATTCTCTTTTTCCTGGTAAGGGACAGGGTGACACCTTTACAAATCGGAATTCATGTCCTGCTTTTAGCCAGATAGGGGAGGGCAGAGAGCTTTTTTCTGTGTCTGCTGTATCTTACTTGCCTTTAGTGCAACATAATCCTTATGGCAAAGCAGCATGTTTTGGGGTGGTGTATTCTGGCCCCTGTCACCACATTTTGTTTATCCATTCATTCACTGATGGACACTTGGGTTGCTAGTCTTTTTTGTTTTTATACTTCCAACAGGCCTGTTAACAGAAAAACTTCAGACTAATTACATTTAGCAGAGTTTAATTGAGCAAAGAACAATTTGAGAATCAAGCATCCCCTTCTTCCCCCAACCAGAATAGGTTGCGAGCAGCTCCAGGGCTGCTGCGTGGTTGCAGAGAGTCTGTGCACAGAAAAGGGACAGTGACTATAGAAAAGAGAGGTGCAGGAAAGCTGGATTGGTTATAGCTTGGCTTTGCCTTATTTGAACACAGTTTGAACAGCCGGCAGCCTGTGAGTGATTGAGTACGTTTCTGTGATTGGCTGAGCCTTGGCTACTCATGACAAGATTAGGTTCCAGTCTGTTTACACATCCGCTTAGATTAGGGTTCACTATGCATGGAGAACCCCTTAGGCCAAATTTAAAATATGTAAGGAGGCAGCTTTAGGCTAAACTTTTAACAGGCCTTATGAAGACATGCCTTTGAAACAAGTGTAGTGCCCTCCCCAAACAGAATTCTGCTGAATAAAATTTTTCCATTGTTACCAACAGCAGATTGTGTTTTGGCTGCCAGGTTAAAAAAAGCAAGTCAAACAATCATTACATAAATAATCCAAAACAATAATCTGAAAACTTGTTTGAGAAAGGTCATCACCTCTCTGAGAGTTGCAGGGTCCCCATCTGTAGAGGCTGGCTGAATAGTGGTCTTGACTTATCTTTGCGACTCATTTGCAGCATGGTAGCTTGGAACCAGGAATCAATGAATGGAAGGCCCAGCAAAGAAGAAATTGATTTTGAAGACCATTTTTCTTGCCAATATGACTTCATGGAGAAATGACATTCATGAAACTCAAATGGAATCTTTACATACATGTGCTAGAGTTAAGGAAATCCATGAACTTTCCATAGACATCCTGAATATGCTGTGTATTGCAGCTCCAGCCTTCCAGCCAGTTCCTTTGCTTCCTTTTCCCTCCACCTCGTCCTCTTTGATCAGAAATGCACATGACTTCAGCATTGTCTGAGGCTTTTGCTTGCCTGTGTAAGGGAAATAAACAAGACCTGTCCTAAGGAAAGGTGTGGCTCATTTGGGGTAGAAGGATAAGGAAAAAAGAGAGGGGATGGCTTAGGTCAGAAATCTGTATGGAACATATTACAGACTTAGGTAAGTGAATAGATATATCTTAACATCTGAATTGATATGTGGGACCTCACAGAAGTCAGCCAGACTGTTGAAGGGAACTGGCAGAAGTTGGACACATAGAGCTTGCTTCTATGTCTTGAGCTGAGCTAACTTGGGCATGAATTTGCTCCTGTGAGTCTACAAAGCATGTAGAAAAGTCAAATAATAAATACACTGGATGCCAATGCCAATGAGCTCTGAGCTCTGCTGCTTCCCTGGTGGTACCATGAGGTGGGCATCGTGCAGGCTGTCACCGTACTGGGAAACACCGCAGCATTAAGATCTACTGGCTTTTACGAGCTTTTTCCAAACAACATTGGATCCTTTTCTTCAGCTGAAGTCATGAATACTTTGACCTCATAACAAGTGTCCTTAGCCAAGATCCTGAACTTTGAGTAGTGAGACACTCTGTCTAAATAATCTAGTAGACTTTTAGTTCAAATAGAATCTCTTCAAAAGAGATCCTAGGACCAGGGCTGAGAAAAGGTTGCCACTGTGCAGAAACATCCCCAGGCAAATTGTCAAGTAGATGGGTTTCTTTTTTAATTCCTCTATCTCCCCAGAGAAGATTTGGAAACTTGGGTTATCAGGAATGATGAGCCTCCCACCTCAAATTCACAAATATTTCCCTAAACACAGATAATACAAAATTTTCATAATGCCATCAGACATGATTACTGTAATTATCAAAGTGCTGTCAAATGGTGCACAAATGTAAGATGTCAAACATTTAAACCAAAACCCTTCTCCCATTGTGAATTTAGATTGAGGCTTTAGCTAAATACTTAGCTGAGCATTTGATGTCTTACCATGGACCTTGTATTTAATACACCCTTAAAAAAGCACACCAAAAAGAGGACAAATGTTTATGAAGGCAGCTGGAGCTCTTCTTTCTTAATGGATCTTAAGGCAATGGGCTTCCCTGGGTTTCACAGGCATTAGCTAATGTGGCTAATTAGCTAAGGGTGTACATTAATAATTTATTTTATTTTATTTTTTGAGACAGGGTTTTTCTTTGTCTCCCAGGCTAGAGTGCAATGGTGTCATCATAGCTCACTGTAACCGCAAACTCCTGGGCTCAAGAGATCCTCCTGCCTCAGCCTCCCAAAGTGCTAGGATTACAGGTGTGAGCCACCACACCTGGCCTATATTAATAATTTAAAATAGAAATACACTTGGAACTGGTTTCCTGTTGGGTCATATTTGTCAATGAAAGAAGGAAAAGGTGATTTTTTTTCCTGTACCCTCCCAGAAATGCAGGCAGGCTTTTGTGTTCTGGAGTTCTGGGCTCTCTTACCTCCATGTGTTTCATACCATTCCTTGCCCCAGTCCAGACCCTGGGTGGCTGAAGCTACAGGGCCTTGAAGACTGAAGGTTTATTTTCTGGAGAGAGTAAAACAGAGAATGTCTGCTCTGGGAGATGCCAGGCACAGTTGAAGGAATGGTATCCTCTGCAGGAAGCACAGGTGTGGTGGCTGCTTGCATACTAATGCCCGTGGTGCAGAAACTCCCAGACCTCTCTCCATGCTGAGCTCCCAGAATCTAACGGTTTGCCAGACCTTGCCCTCTAGGCAGGAGATTGGAAGACTCTTCTCTGGGACATTTCTAACCAGCCCAAGTGGAAATACTTTAAAATACTAACGTGGGGCTTAGGGATGGGAAGGAGGACAGCTGACAAATAGTTCACGCAAAGCATCCCAGACCTAGAGGGAAGATCAAAATTAATAAGCCTCAGCTTTGAACTGCCACTCAGCTTTTAGTCTCTCACCCTTAATCGGGAGCTTTAGTAAGGAAAATAGGCAACATTATTGTCCTCCATGAGCTTACATTCTAATGGTGGCGGGGGTGGGGGAGAAGAAAATAAATAAAATATGTAGTATGTTAGAGAGTGATAAATGCTTTGGATAAAAAATCAGGTGGTGGGTATTTTGAAGTGTCACTTTAGGAGAGTATCGCATTAGTGGCTTAAGTTTGGGCTGGGGAGGGAGATGACACAGGTGAGTCCATTCAATCCACCCTCTTCACCCGGAAGCTTCCCACCTGAGCTTTCAGTTCCTGAAACTAACCTGCTGGTTCCGGCCTTGAGGCCGTGGCTGTATTCAGTGCCCTTGATCTGGAACACTAGACTCCTCTGTTCCACCTTGCGTGCTAACTGCTGTAGAAGAAAGACATTTGAGGTCGTGCCTAAAATTAATTGATTTAGCCTCGCCTATTTATTTTCATTTGCATAAACTATGCAAGAAGGAAAAAGCTTCAGATATTTTCCTTACACCAAAAAAATCCACAGGCTTTTATGTGGGTTGAGTTGATTATAACAGCTTCAGTGAGGTTTTACTGGTTAATTATCACAGGGCTGGTGAGCAAGTTTAACCTCACATGACAGTTTACAACCTCAAGCGAACAAACACGATTCTCTACAACAACATTCTACAGTGTAGAATGTAGTTCTACAGTACAAACATTCACAGTCTCCAACAGCCCTTCAAATCACAAAAACATACCTCTGATTACTGCAGGGACACTCTTTGCCCATCTTAGTAGATAGAGAGAAACTTCAGTTCATGATTACAAGGTACAGAATAATCCTAGATTTAACTTACATGCAATGGTAAAATGTGTGTAAACATTCCCTAACCTGCTTCTGTATTTTTTCAATCAGAGGGTAATGATTAATCCAGTGAAGTTAAAAGCACCTCTGTCACAACTCAAAGTTTCTTATTAAGCACCATTGAAACACCTATGGTCTTAACTGGAATTCAAAACGAGAATTTTGGAATTCAAATTCCAAATATCTGGCATTCAAAATGATTTAATTTCACCCTATATTCTCAGTTTAGTAATCATTCCTCCAGGAAGCCTTTCCTCATCTCCCAAGAAAGGAATTGCAACCTCTACTCCCTCATTACCTCCTGCCGGAAGATTAGGACATTGGAATCGCCTATTTCCTTTCTTTGTACACCCATGTCCTCGACACTTCTGAGAGCAGGAATAAAGTTTGTCTTTTTCTCGATTTAATTTCCAGGGCTCAGTATAGGGGCCAGCCTTTGGGCGGCACAAAATAAATATTTGTTGATTAAAGACTAAATATATAAATGAACAAAAAATTAAGTGTCATGATAGGGAATTTTTAAATATCAGTTGTTAACTATTATTTATTTAAATGTTCAGTTAAATTTAAAATAACATTTAGGATGCAAGAGTAAAAAATTGAGTGTTGGGAGGCTGGTCACAGTGGCTCATACCTGTAATCCCAGCACTCTGCGAGGCCAAGGTGGGAGGATCGCTTGAGGTCAGGAGTTTGAGACCAGCCTGTGCAAGAACGAGACCCCATCTCTACAAAAGATAGAAAAATCAGCCAGGTGCGGTGGCTCACGCCTGTAATACTAGCACTCTGGGAGGCTGAGGTGGGAGGATCTCTTGAGCCCAGGAGTTTGAGGTTGCAATGAGCTGTGATGACACCACTGCACTCTACCTGGGGCGACAGAGCAGAGACTGTCTCAAAACAAAACAAAACAAAACAAACATAAATGTTGCCTCTGTTCAAATGTCACTTTCTCAGTGATGCCTCCTTTGACCATCCTATATAAAAGTGTACCTGAATCACTTGCCCTCCCTTTACTCTTCTTCTTTTCCTGGTGCTTACAGAACCACTGCATTATATATTTCATCTGTTTTCCCTATATATGGAAGCTCTATGAGAGCCGGGATCTCACTTTATTATCACTGGATCCTCAATGCTTAGAACGGTGCTTAGCACACGGTAGCAGCAAATTTAACTTTTAATTTACATTAGGAAAGGCTAATGTTAATGGTGAGTAATTGCTGGGGTGAGAATAGAATTAATTTAGGATTTTTTTTCACAAGAAATGCACCAGCTGTTATTGAAAGTCCAGTGCTTTTGAAACCTATTTGGCCACAGCCCATAGTAGAGCTTTTACACAGCAACCTTGGACATCTACTTGAAGTAATACTTATCTTTATTACGTGCAATGCTCTTTTCTTCTTTTTTTCCTTCTTCCTTTTCCCTTCCATTCTATTTCATTAAAAAGAAAAGCCAGTACAATCCACTAAACTGATTTCATGACTCACTAATAAGTCATGACTCACAGTTGAAAACACTGATTTAAAATGCTTTCATGTAATAAAATACTCATCTCATGAAAACAAAATAATGACTACCTTCACTACGGCACTACAAGCATGTCCTGAAAGTTTCATGATAGCTCTCATGATGGCTGAAAATAGACCGAGAACTACTTCCACCTCAGTCAGCTTATTTTATTTTATTTTTTAGGTCTGTCGGACCACAACGCAATCCAATTTTTTTCCAGAACAATTTTGTTTATTCAGCGTTGCTCATAAAGAAATTTTATGCTGTATAAATGAAATTTCTTAAAGTAATAGCCCAATATATTATTAATAGTTGAAATTACTTTTATGTCATTTAGAAAAAAAGGAAATTTAAAAATTCTTATATTTGAAGTATCAGCATGAATGAAAAATATCTTTGGCAGCAAATGATAAATTTGTAGGGCATTGCATTTTTGTACATATCTTAAAACTTTTCTTCATTTTATGATAAGATAGCACTTTAGATGGGAGAAGATTTTAGACCCTGAGTTTTGATATGAGATTATATAATAATATATTCTCTAGGAGTGAAAAAAATTATATCAGAGTAATCATCATGGTAGTTAGCGTTCATTATTACTGAAAAGGAAATGTTCCTTTTCAGGCAAAAAAGCATATGCAATAGTACATAAAAGAGGAAATACAAATGGCCAAACAAAATATAGAAAAGTGTTTAATTTCACTGCAAATGAAAATAAATACAAATTAAAACAACAGTAAACAAAATTTTAATCTCTCAAAATAGCAAATAATTTTTAAAAATATGTCTACTCATTTATTTAAATGAGATGCTTAATATGAATGAGGGTACAAGGAAGTGGCCATTTGTACATTGGTGGGGCTGAATATTGCTATTTTACAACTCTTTTAGAAAATAATTTTGTAACCTTGACTTAAAAATGTTTATTATGGTAATTCCACTGCTAGGAATCTATCCTAAGGGCATCGTCTGAACTTTTGAAAAATTTTTTTCATAAAATTAGTAATCATAATACTATAGTTCTTAAAATATCAAAAAATGAGAAATAAGGTTTATATAATAATTGCATAATCACATCTTCAAATATTATGCTGCCATTAAGATGAGGTTTACAAGAGTTTTTAATACTATTAGGCAATGCATACTGTTATAATGTTACATGATGAAACAGGACACAAAATATTTGTAGGGAATCTTCCTATATGCCAGACAATGTTCTAGAGCAGTGATCCCCAACACTTTTGGCACTGGGGACCGGTTTCATGGAAGACAATTTTTCCATAGACTGCGGAGAGGGGGGGTGGTTTCGGGATGATTCAAGCATATTACATTTATCGTGCAGTCAAACCTCTCTGCTAATGATAATCTGTATTTGCAGCTACTCCCCAGTGCTAGCATCACTGCTTCAGCTCCACTTGAGATCATCAGGCATTAGATTCTAATAAGGAGCACATAACTTAGATCCCTCGCATGTGCAGTTTACAGTAGGGTTCGAGCTCCTCTGAGAATCTAATGCCACTACTGATCTGACGGGGGCAGAGTTTATGTAGTGATGGGAGCAATGGGGAGTGGCTGTAAATACAGATGAAGCTTTGCCCACTCACGCCAGCTGTTCACCTCCTGCTGTGTGGCCCAGTTCCTAACAGGCCACAGACCGGTACCAGGCTGCGGCCCCAGGGTTGGGGACTGCAATCGTAGAGAGTGTTTTAACTCAGTGCTTCCATTTAAACTTGTCTCATCTAGTTTTTTTTTTAACTTGTAGATGTATAAAATTGGTTTTCCAGCTGAATTCTGAAAATAGTGAAACTGTAACATTTCTTGATGTAAAGGTCTAGAACAAGAGACAGAAACTATGAAACATTCACTTTTTACCCTTGGACATGTTGCTATTTTAAGAGAGCATGAAATTGGCCTCATATTCACCAATCAACTCTTTTCTAGAATATGTTGAGTTAAGACAAATACTTTGGGGAATGGTTGGTAGGCTGTTTTGTTATTCTGGACACTAAATTATGGAAAGTTGACAAATGGGTGAAATTCAGGGCAGCATCTAGAGAGGAAAAAATTGATGACTTATGTAACTTAACCAGCTGTAGCTAAAGATGAACATGTATTAATACATTGGAAATCTGTAAGCATCATCTTCCCTCACCTGTGTCTCTTCTCCCAAGATCCATGCACAACTCCAGACTTTATGTCCCAGTGTGTGGCTTCTCTCCTTAAAGGTTGCCTGAGTATAATTGTACTGGTGTAAAAATGTCCTTGTGAGTAACTGCCTTATTCATCAGCCCTGACATAAATAAATCTTGAGTTCTACCAGCTGTGGTCAGAGCCGGTTCTGAGCCTGGACCACTCAAGCTCAGCAGGTTGGTAGCGTGACAAGAGACACAGAGTTGCGTAATAGCAACTTGAGCAACTAGACTCCAGTAGACAGACAAAGCAGCAGTTTAATGATGATATTTTTTTCCTTTAAAGGCAGGGAAATCTAAGCAGCTGTTTTATTCTTAGAGAAATTCTGTGGCAGGAATTGGAAGAAGTGTTTCTTATTTTGCACCTAAAAATATGATTATTTTGGCTGAGGATTGCCTACTGTTGCAAATTTAATGTTAAAGAAAATCAGAAATGTTTGATTTTGTTATATTTTTTGTTGAAGGTATATCTTTTTTTTACTATTTTTTTTTAGCTACCTCTACCTACATTTCAATGAAGGTATATCTTTAATAGAAGATGATGTGATGAATATTAATGTATTAAGGGCCCAAACTGCATTTTTTTCTGAAAATTAGACTGAAAATAATAAATACAATTTATGTATTATGTAATAGTCTAAAATGTTAAAATTTGTATTTTAACTAGGAATATATTCATTATAGATAAGTAAAAAGATTTTACTCATCCATAGCCTAGCAACTACAGATAAATGGGTATAACCACCATTAGTGTATTAGAACTTATCTGTCCATATGCTTTTTCTCTGCATATGTAAGTATATATGGTATTTTGTTGTTTCAAAATGGAGTGATTCTAGTACATTTTTTAGTTACCAACATATTGTCAACATCTTTTCATGCAAATAAATATAGTTCTACCACATTACTTTTAATAGTTACATATATTCTGCATTATGACTATACTGTAATATGTTATATTTAACCAAATTGCCCATTTTGGGATATTTATAAACAAGTGTTTTTAAAACTGCAGTTCATCACTCTCAGTAGGCTATGAAATAAATTTAGAAGGTTATGAAACGCAGTCTTATTTGTTATACTTTAAGTATTATGGCTTTATAATATGATTTATGAAATAATTGATAGGATAAGTTCTTCCTTAACCATATTTTTCTGATTTTTCTAAATGATATGGGTTATTCTTATAAGTTTAGTCTTTCAGATGATGCTTAAAATTATTTTGAATGAGTCCAAGAAAAATGCTGTAGAAATTTTCACACTAAATTTATAAATTGACTTGGAAATTGATGCCTTTATATTAATGAATCTTTTCATCCAGAAATAAAGTGTGTCACTTCAGTACTTGTTTTCTTTTGTGTCTCTATGTGAAGTTGCAGAGAATTCTTTATATAGGCTTTCGTATTTCTTGTTAAGCTTATTCATTTTGTATATTAAACTTGTAAACTTTAATATTTAGTTTAGCTATTAGAAAACTATTCCCAGGCCGGGAGCGGTGGCTCACGCCTGTAATCCTAGCACTCTGGGAGGCTGAGGCGGGCAGATTATTTGAGCTCAGGAGTTTGAGATCAGCCTAAGCAAGAGCAAGATCCCATCTCTACTAAAAAAATAGAAAGAAATTATATGGACAGCTAAAAATATATATAGAAAAAATTAGCCGGGCATGGTGGCACATGCCTGTAGTCCCAGCTACTCGGGAGGCTGAGGCAGGAGGATTGCTTGAGCTCAGGAGTTTGAGGTTGCTGTGAGCTAGGCTGACACCATGGCACTCTAGCCTGGGCAACAGAGTGAAACTCTGTCTCAAAAAAAAAAAAAAGAAAACTATTCCCATTAATTTTTTGCAACTGAACACAGCCATATATAGGAAAGATACCAATATTTATACACTTATTATGTAACTGAGCATACTGAATTCTAAAAATATTTTCCCACCTGAATTGTGTAGGTCAAATGAGAATGAGGGCTGTGAGATATAAATGGAAAGTCTTGTTCCTATCCCTCTTCCTTCCTCAATCACATATTATTTGAGTTATTTTAATTTCATTAAATATAAATAATTGTTCTATGAATACAAAAATAAAAGAATAACCTGAGGTCATCTGTATGACCAACTCTCCTTCTTGAAAGAGCAGAGTGAATTTCCAAGTAAACATGCTTCAACAGCTCATAACAGGACCCACCTGCAGTGGCTTCATCCTTCACCTTTTGCCGGCAGCTGCATATCCTGAAATCATGTTCTCCCTAAACAGGAAGAATATAAAAGACCCCTTGGCTAGGTAAACCCTGTTTCTGCATTCTGACACTGGTTGCTACCTGAGTAGATGTCATGTTGAGTGCTATAATTATCCTTGTTTTACCGATGAGAAAAAAGGCCTGCAGAGGTTACAGACTTCATCCACTCATTCACTGATCATTCAGGGTTCAATGAAAAAGTATTGAGCACCTACCATGCACTAGGCCCTCTTCTTTGGCTGTGAATGAAAGTTCCCGCCCTCATGAAATTTACATTTTAATGAGGCACACATGCATAAACAAAAAAGGTACCGTATCCAAAGTCATAGAGCTGGAATTGTATAATATTTGAGGACTTGACCTCAGTCTGGCTGGGGAGCCCATGCGTTTGACCATGACTTCATGCCACATTGAGAGACAAGAGAACGTGGGTTCTTGAGAAGGTTGTCTGGTATCTCCTGAAAAGCTTCAAGGATGGCATGACTTGGGTGAGTTGACCACAGTTCAGGGTGGTCACGCTGGATCAGTTCATTCTCCAAGTTCCACCCAGAGAGAGGATATCTGTCCCCCGGGGACAGTTGCCTTTACCATTCTTAAGATAATCAATCATTTTATGTGTTCACCTCTCCTGATCTCTATAGCACCTACCTATCCTGTGTTCTTCCCTTCACATCCTTGCTAGTGCAAATGTCAATTCAACCTAAGGTATTAATGGTTGATAAAAGGTAACTTAGCAGAGCCCAGTAATGAGGCTGATGCCAGGATTTGCACATACATAACTGACCAGCAGGCAGAAATAGTTAAGTGGAGGGAGACAGAAACTTTCTATACCATTCAAAATACCCTTAGAAATAGGGCAGTTGGATAGAGGGCTATCACCTGAAGCTACATGGATTAACCTTTACTTAATAAAATTCCACTTACCAGCCCCCATTACTCCTACACTGATGGAACCAAGGCTCTTGCTTTATAAACATAGGTATTTGATAGATATAGATCTTTTCCAAATATCCAGAGTTAATCTTCATTTACTAGTCTCAGGATTCATCTAGATTTTAATTTTTTAAGAAAATATTTATATTGTTTAACTCCTTTGAAATATTTGTAGTTAAGTAGGCTTTTATCTTAGTCCAGTGTTTATTTTTGAGAACCCTAGAAACTATATAAAGGGTTTAAGCTGCTCTTGCTGAACACTATTGGCAGTTTAAATACAGGGGAAAAAAATACCTTTTCTACTATTAATTTAGCTGAGTGTCAAAGGTTATTATTAGTCCCTTTGAAATCAGCTTCAAATTTTCAGCTTTAATTAAAAAATAATTTTTTTTTAATCTGTGAAAACTAGAGAGGAAAGAGGAAACCCAGAGGAAAAAACACCCAGACACCCTGTAGCCTTTCTATTAGCACTGCAGAGAAGTGTGGGTTATCCCTCTGAAAACTCTGTAATTAAGTGGTTCAGGCAGATTTGGTAAGCACACTTGCTATGGAAAACTTTACACGCCTTTTTCATTTTTTTTAGCACATCATGTAAAATCCGTGCAAATACAAGGACCTTTTATTTATTGACAAAGGGAACAGTGATTCTAGACAAACAGCTCTCTTGTCTTTCGCAAAAATAAGAAAGAGAATCTGTTGCATATTTTGCGGCAGAGCAACCAGAATGAAAACTGCATATTGTACATGATTTCTCCTTGATTCTGCGAATGCTTTCTATCAAGCAGTAGAAATTATTTGTGTAAACTCACTCATGCTTTCTGCAAATGACCTAAAAAGCACAAATATTCTTAAGTGATTCAGGGTCAAGCATTACATTACTGACAAAATTGAACAAAGTATTAACTTACCTGTTTTTGGGAATTTGAGACGAAGTAAAGAAACTGATAGAATGATTTTCTTTCTTTCAGACATTCCTGGATGGGCATCTGTGTATTCATCTGGCAACACGGTTGAGTGCCGTCTGTGTGCTGGTCTGTGTGCGAGGCACTGGGGATGCAGACATGAATAAGGCAGGGCCCCTGCCTGGCATTCGCACCTTTGCAAAGCATTCAGGCAGATAAATAATTTCAGTGCTGGGACACTCATGCTCTAATCAAGAACAACTGGCAGGCACAAGGGACTCCCTCCTCCAGAGACCTAGAGCCAGCAAAGGAGGAGAGGATGCAAATCACAGCCAAACAATGCAACTGATTTCAAATCTTTATTGATTCCAACCAACGCTTGGCAGACAGACCATTACCACTCATTGTGTGTGTGCATGGGTGGCCAAAGACCACAGTGAAGTCATTTTGGGATGGTCTCTGACGCAGGCAACTTCTATTCTAAAAGAGGCCTTCCTGGGGAAGTGCTATATTCCTGTCCTTTTGTAAGTAGCTCTGAGTCTCAGAGATGGAGCCAGTGATCTTTGCCTTCAAAGAACTGCAGTAGATTCACCAGGAGTCCCCAACTGATAACAATTTATTGAGTGTCATATAAGTACTTTCAGCTTATATGTCATCCCTCAGAGTCCCTCACTAACAGAGGTGGATTCATGGTGAAGCTAATGCAGCTTACATTTCAGAGATCCTCACTTGCAGGGGTCCTTTCTAAGCCTCGGGAGGGATCCTAGTGACCTAGTCACATGCAGGTGTGTGTTTTTGTAAATGTTGCAAAAGTAAAATATTTCAACCACAATCAGTTAAAACTTAAGGCTGCTCTCTGTTTTTACTGTCATCTTCCCTCCTGCATGCTCCCTCTCTTCAGGTGGCATTGGAGTGGCTATAAGCATTTGGGGACCTGGCAAAGGGGAAATAGATTTAGAGGTTCATTTAGTTTGAGTTGAGGGGAAATATTTAAGTGGTTTGCAGTCACCTCCTTGCATGATTATGGTATTGCTAGGTGCCCTGGGGCAGCAATGATTTCCTGGAATACTCTTGTCACTCAGTGCTGATGACCTGTTGTCATCACACGAAGGCATCTCAATATGAACATGTCCCATGATACCTGGCACCAAGGGGAGCCCGGAGAAACCTTAAAAATTGAGTTCCAGACCATGATGGGATGGAGGTTGGACACACCTTATTATAGTCCCTCCCTTTCATGGTTTAGAAACAATAACTGACCAGCATTAACATTAAAATAGAGATCATAAGACTGATAGAATGGACTATTTGTGGCAATAAGACTCCAAATTATAAACAAGACCTAGTCATGCTAGGCAAGCGTTAAGTCATGCACCCCTACACTTAAAGAATAAACTGTTCTCTAACACAAGGTTTTTCTTTTTCTCTAGCTGCTAAACAAGCACTGGCTTCGAGATAAGCAATGTTAAAACAATTACAGCTCATCCACTGCCAGACGCTAAGTGACTCCTCCCCTGTTCCGCAAGCCATAACTACAGCTTTGATTGGACAAGAGACTGATTTCAGTAACTTTCTCCGGGTAAGAAGACCACCAACTGTGGACTGGGTATGGCCGATTTACAGAGGCTGCGTGCTTGAGTGGCCTCGTGTTCCTGCCTGCACCCTATGGTGTGTAGGGCCTAATTGTAATAGATGTAAATGTTAAGTCTCCACCCCAAAGTGAACATGGGTCATAGGTAATATGCACGTTTAGTCAGTACACATGTGTTAGGATCCCCTTCATGAATATTCATACCCCCCTTAGCCTATTGAATATGCATACTTAAGCAACCCCTCCAGCAGAAATCCCTGTTCTACCCCCACCCCCAAATCCCTGCCTTTTGGTCTCTGCAGGAGGCCACGCTTCCCAGCCTGTTAGGATGGCCACCTTGCAGGCTGTAACCCTTTGTAAGAAGTATAGTCTCCTCTCCAAATTTATGGATGCTGTGATTTTTAAGTTGACATATTAGCAGAAAGTGAGTGTGAGATGTGTGGAGTCAGAAGCTAGTCTGAGGGGCATCTTTTCAAAGGTTGTAGCTCCCATATGAAAGAAAGTTAATAGAGGCTTTCCCAAACTTGACAATAATCCTAAAAAGTCACATGATTTTTACCAAATGACATGCTGTAAAGCTGAAAGAAACTTTAAAAAAAGCATCAATACCCGCCCTCCCCAAAAGCCTTCCTTTTTAGGTCTACGGTTTTAGGGAGAAGATCGAAATATCTTTCTAGTCTCTTAATAAAAAGTGAGTTACTAAGCCGCTATCATATGAGGAGGTAATCAAAATATATATGGACAAAAAATGTAGGAAAATGTATTGTAGAGCTGTGTCAGAAAGTTAATTAACATAAATATTTTGGTTTTTTTTCTGGATTTTGTGATGTTTATTAGTTTTTATTATTTATAATTTTGTGACTTCATTATGAATGAATTTTCATGTTTGTACTAGTTTGGTATTCATGATTTCGTATTCTTTTACTTTAAAAGGCCCCCCAGATGGTAAGCTTTGGGTTCCACAAAATCTGAATCTACCCCTGTTTCACAGCCACTAAAGTAGTGGTTCGGTCTCCCTCATGTCACTGAATTGTCATTCTCTCCCAGCAGGTCTCACTGTCTGACTTTTTCCATGTGAATACGTGCAGCGGATGACACTGTGCACATAGCTCCTCTGCCAGCCCGTGGATGCTGCGGCTCACACCTTGCACCTGTGACCTTCTCCACAGAGTCACCCTTGACTAAAGAGCCACTTCACCTGAGAGGCGATGACACAGCCACCCTGGGGTGGCCCAGGGCCAACAGAGACAGGGATACAAAAACTTCACCCTCCTTAAGATCTGAGAGCCACAGTGTAAAAATAAAACAAAAACAAAAAACAAAAGCTCCACCCTCCTGCCTTCAAGGACAATTCGAAAGGCGCAGCTTGCACTTCAGAGCCCCCGGGACCAGGCCAGGCTGGATTTTACTGGAGCACGTCCTGCTGGGCTTCTTCCTCTTCCCAGTCCCAGTCCCTCAGCCTTTGCAGGCTTTTGCTGCAGAGAACATGCTCAGGAAAGCACGTTTCAGGCTCTGACCTTGCGCTTATCTGCTCATTGACTGCCCCCTCCTCAACATGCTGTAAACTCTAACAGAGCAGAGACTTAATCTGGCTCCCTCACAGCCACATCACTATTGCCCGGTGCTTGGCACGTAGTAATTATAGTAAGATGGGATGAGACGAATAAACATTGAACAAATACATCCATTCCAGTCACTTTGCACATATTATCTCTCATGCTCACGATGACCCTAAGAGGTAGGCGTCGTTTCTTCCCACATTGGAGGTAAGTGCCCTGGTGTCCTCTGCAGGCACATTTCCCTGCAGCACTCAGCCCCAAGCATGGGTGTGGACCCCTCCTGACCCAGGGTAGGACAGGCTGTACGGATGACAAAAGGACACGTGGCACAGAGAGTGAGTCAGACACCGCAGAGTCAGGACCCAACCTGAGGCCCTTTTCTGGGCACATTCCCAGACTAGGGAATATCTTCCAAGTCATCTCCCTGTGACAAGGCAAGCCACCACCCATCAACAGAAGTGCCCCAGGCAATTCCATGACACTGAGACTTTCAAGTGTTGGCCAGATCTAAGAGCACGGAAAATATCCCTCCTACCCCTACCGTGTAATCTCCTTCCAGAATCTCTCTTCCCTACTCTCAAACTGACCTCCTCCCAGGGTAGCTGACAAGGGGTCATTCCCTCCAGGGACACCCCCACCCCTGTGGGACCAACAAGATAATCTCATAATATCTGGCAGTATATTTACAAAATCTGTTAGCCACCAAAGTCTCTCTACCCCAACAACAAGTCTATAAGTGCCCACCCCAAGCTCTGTGCTGTGTTTTTCAAGTTCTTCTCAGAAATGTTTTATAAAATTTAGCTGTGTGTTCTCATCTGTTACCATCTTCTTACAGAAGAGTAAAGCAAAATGCAGGCATTGAGTGTATTACAGCATGGGTGTGGGACTAAGATTAACCCATGTGAGACAATTATCGAGTAGTATGAAATTAAACTGTAAAAAGCACAGGGAGTTAGATTTTACAAAAGAAGGCTATAGTCCTGGCATCAGAGCCTCCCAAAGGAGAGGGTGAGATGGGCTCTCACTAGCTGGAGCTGTTGGGAAACCACAGGCATGATGCATTTCCTCTTGGCGCTAGTCCACTTGGCGGGGACACGTCACTTAAAATGATAAGGATGCGCTCAGGGTGCTGGCTCTCCTCTCTCTTCTTGTCTTCCCCTTTCCTATCCTTCTCTCTCTTTCTCCTCCCCTTTCTATTCATCTGATTCTTCTTTTGTCCCCTTTTTCTTTAGAAGTTAAGGTTTGGTCAGTTTGAGATGTGTGGTCTCCTTTTGGGGCACAGAAACTTATTAATAGAAGAGAAAGGGCTCCTGAGTCACGGCGACCTGGGTTTGAACTCAGACTGGTGCCGTATGGACAAGTTCTGTAACCTCTCATAGCTCTGTGTTCTCATCTATGGACGCCAGGACACCAATCTTTCTCATTAAATTATTTGAAGGAGTAAACAAGACGATATATGTAAAGTGTCCGGGACATAGATGGCTCTCAGTGGATGTTTATTTATTCCTTACGTCCTTTTTCCTTATTCAATAGTCATAAACTCTTCATTAGATAGATGTCTATTGAATGAGTATTTGGAATTCCATTTGTAGGCCCTCAAATACTTGGAATGATTGAGATTGGGAGGGATTTGATGTTATAATCATGATTATAACAATTTTGTGCCAGCCACTGGGATCAGGGAACTCCTTGTCATACAAGATCTGATGTGACCTTCCCCAAACACACAAGGTAGGCATTATTTTTATTATCCAATATGCAGTCTTCATTACTCAGACTCCACACTTCATTTTATAGATTAAGAAGTTGAGGCTTGGAGAGGCTGAGTAATTTACATGAGGTCACAGAACAGAATCTGGAATCTTGACACCAGAGCCAAAGCCCTAAGCTGCTGGGTTAGGCTGCAGGGCTGCTTGTCATTTATCGTCCCCTCCAGCCCCTTATGAGGGTGAGCCCAGCAACTGGAGGATCACTGGTTTCCTGAGTACAAAGTGAAACTGTCCTTCTAAAAGATGGTGTAAGCAATTGCAGTTCTATAATACTGAAGGATTTGAAATGGAGCCATACTGTCCTCATAGGAAAGGACAAAGATTAAGGGGAGGGGAGGGTACAGAAAAGTTAGAGGTAGGGAAGGAAAATGGCTTGAGAGAGACGTCCTGGGGCAGCCCAGAGCTGGTGCATCACAGGAAGGTCTAATGGGGACTTTTATTAGGTTGTTTGCAGTTTAAGATGCAATATAAACCTTTTTGTCTTCCACAAAATTTCTAATAAGACTGAAATTGTTTTCTGAAGCTTTGCGAACAGCCTTTGCTTGGAGCAGATGTGGTGTAGACTGAGCCCTCTTTTCAAAGCTGGAGGAGACTGCTCGCAAGGCCCCATGATACCCGGGCTACAGCTGAAGGTAGTCCAGACTGTCTCCCCCTCACCCCCATCATTCTCCTTCTCTTCTACATCTACAGCCTTGTGTTCCAGGCTTGTACCCTTATTAAGTCCACTCCTGATACAAAACAATAGTTCCCATTTGCACTGTTTTCTAACACACAGGTCACAAGTGAAACTTTGGAAAATAACACATCCTAACAATGTGTTCTCTCATCTTATGTAGCAACTGCTAATGGATCAGAATGTATTTTGCTGTCAACAAAGTGAAATAGTGGTCAGAGCAATGGTTTTGGATGATGTTTAGAATGCCAGTAATTCCTGCAAAATAGAGATCAATTGATAGAGGCTGGACATCCCAAGCTGTTTGGTGAGGGCCAAGGTATATTGTTCTGGAAAACTTATACAGGCTTTTAAACCTTTAAGGTACATGTAAATAACTTAAAATTATTAAAATACATATTCTGATTCAACAGGTCTGGGGTGCAGCCCATGATTTTGCATTTTTAACAAGCTCTCAGGCGATGCTGCTGCTGGTTCACACTTTTGAGGAGCACAGGTTTAGTGCTTGGCAACTGTTTGCTCTATTGCATTTTCTGCAATTACTGAAGAAGGGTGAGAGCAGAGCCTGAAGGCACGAGCTCCTGAATTGACATTTCCTATCTTTAGAGAGAGTCCAGGAAAATTGCACTGCATTCACTTTCTAAATGTTTGCTTTTCTGATCTCAAGATTGCTTTCCATGTACCTGTATAGTACACGCTTTTATCAATCCTAGGGCTCACACAATGATATTAAAGTTGTTTGTTTGCTTGTTTGGGGTGAACCATGATTTTAATATAGCATACTAAAGGGAGCCAAAAGACATTAGGGTTGACTCATCGGTCATGATGGTGTTGTCGTATTGTTTATCAGTGTGATAAGCCACACGTCTGTTCCAGGGAGCTGTCAGTTCACCACGTCCAAGTTTGAGAAAGATAGTTTTCATTTGAGATCTGAAGAAGGTGGAAATAGGGTGCTGGCAAAGACTGTGTCAGAAGATGGACTGGAATAATTTCTTTCAAGAATTTAGATGGCGATAATATCTTATAGTTGTTTAATGATTTACAATTCCAGAGCACCTTCATCCAAGTTATGTCATTTTATCTTCATGAAAATCCTAGGAGGCAGACTTTTTTTTTACTTTAAACAGATAAAGAAACAAGGGCCAAGAGGTAAAGTGATTTGTTCAAAATTACCTGCTAAGGCTGGGCACGGTGGCTCACTCCTGTAATGCTAGCACTTTGAGAGGCTGAGGTGGGAGATTGCTTGAGGCCAGGAGTTCAAAACCAGTCTGGGCAACAGTGAGATCTTGTCTCTACAAAAAATACAAAAAGATTAGCTGGGCATGGTGGTATGGGCCTGTAGTCCCAGCTACTCAGGAGGCTGAGGCGACAGGCTCACTTGAGTTCAGGAGTTTGAAGTTGCAGTAAGTTATGATTGTCCCACTGCACTCTAGCCCAGGTGACAGAGCAAAACCCTGTCTCTGCCCTGCCAAAAAAATTACCTGCTAGAGTGGAGCTGGAGTTAGAACAGAGGTTTTCTAGTCTAGTCCTCTTCTTATAACAATATGTATCATATGTTTGTTTCCATTATGCCTTCCTGAGCAGGCATCAATAATTGATCCCAGAATTATTTTTCACTGAGCCCTTGGTTTCACAATCTTCTTAACTCTGTGCCCCAGAAAGCTGGAAAGCCACTGCCAAGAAATTGGACCTCGTGTGGAATAAGAAACTTATTTTCCTCCTGGCAATGCTAACGTTTATTATCCATGAGGCCTGATTACAAAGAGAGTCACTTTTCCCGGAGATCTGTATGAGGATGAGCATTCGTTTTTTAGATCTGGTTAAGATGATTCCTGCAGCGGCAGAGAATGACTCTGAAGGTCCTTTCCAACCCTGGAATTCCATGAAGTTAACCTCGTAGTTGTTATTTTTCCCATGCCCTTGCCCTGAAGTTACAGCATACATGCTGAGGTAGGCAGAATTCTAAGGTGGGCCCCCAGACCCCTGCCCCTTCATGGTCACACCCCATGCAACATCCTCCCTCCTCTGGGTGCGACCTGTGAACTGCTTGTTGTCCATAGAATATGGAAAAGGTGAAGGGATTTTTTAGATATAGCTAAGGCCCCAAGTTAGTTGATTTTGAGTTAATCAAAGGGTGAGCATCCTGGGTGGATCTGATTTAATCAGGTACTGGGTTCTCCCTTAGATCAGAGACTCTCCATCGTTGGCTTTGAAGAAGTACAGTGCTATGTGCGAGGGAATGGAGAAGACCATCCGGAAAGGAACTTCAGGTGGCCTTTAGAGTTGAGAGCAGCTCCTGGCCACAGCCAGCAAGAAACAGGCACGTCAGTCCTACAACCACAAGGCAATGAGTTATGCCAGCAACCTGAGGGAGCTTGGAAGCAGATCTTTCCGCAACTGAGCACTCCAGATGAAAACGCAACCAGATTGCTACTTTGATTGCAGCCTTGTGACACCCTAAGCAGAGGGCCCAGTTAAGCCAGGTCCAGACTCCTGACCCATGGAAACCGTTGGATAATAAAAGTTGTTTAAGCTGTCAAGTGTGTGATAATTTGTTATGCAGTGATAGAAACCTAACTTGCATGCCTTATATTGCATCTTGCATTAAGTCTTATCTTGGTTCTTTTTCTTGACTGTAGCTTTATTTGCCTATTCAAAATGCAAGTTAAAGCTCATCTAGACTTAATTTTGTCGGAACTTGAGGACAAGATGGAGCATGAGAGGATCATTAAGGTAGCAGACTTCCTCCCTGGAATGAAGGGAAGACTTCTTCATTTCATCACATTCCTGCACACCCTCACGTATCCAAGTGACAGTGTAGTCTAGCTGATAGATGGCTGTGAAATCAGTACAAACTATAGAACAATCCTTACACCTTGTCATGATTTTCCTACTTTTACCGAGAACCACCACAGCCAAAAGCTACTTAAGAATATGCATTCTGGGAAGTCCTGCTTGAAAGTCCTTTTAGAGTATGGAATTAAACTTGACTTAGTATTTTGGTAATTAAGATGAAATGATAAGTTTTCTTGAGTGATACTTTCCAATACAATGTAGGCTTAGAGAATCCATCTATTCACTGAATCATGCAGCGTTGGCTATGGGGCCAGGCACAGCCCTGGACAGTAAGAACACAGGGTGACTGAGACAGGGTGACTGCATCTTGCATTAAGGTATTTGCCTTCAAGCTGCTAGAAGAGAAGACAGGCAGATAAACTGATAATACAATGGAATACAATTGAAAAGGGCCATGGGTACGTGAGAATCAGGAGTCTGGAAGAAAAACTATACCCAAAGATCACGCTCACGACTGAAGTTTTTTACCTTTTTCTCCTAAACAGCTGTGAAGGCAGCTACCTCCTCTTGCTATTACAATTCTTTATATTCTTTATATTTAGCAGAGCTACACATAAGGGATACTCAATACTGTGTTTCCTTGAAACTAAGACACCATTAATTAAGGTGATACTATTTTATGTCTCACCTAAAAGAGAAAAGTGCTGGTAATTAAACTACGACATGCCAGAGATCATGAACAGATTCTGGTTTCAAATATGTTAAAACATGGGGGAAAATGCTCATCTTAGAATTGATTTATAGTAAGTAATAACTTAGTTGTTTTATCGAATTTCTAGAGGGATTATAGAGGGGACAGAACAGAGATTCCAGGGCGGATACCAAAGATAACATGTATGCTCTCAGGAGTATGCTATCTAGCACGGGACACTGCCAACTCACACCAGGTTGTCAGAGGAGTGACCTCCTCAGTTCTCACTGCAAGACAGACAAAGCTATGTGAGATATTGTCAAATAGCTCTAAACGTTGTAAGGCTCTAAAGCTATGAAAGAATGCAAGATCTCATAAAGTTTAAAAATTTTAATTGTTAAATGGGACATATATTTACTTATCTTCTTAGGATCTTACCTAGTTCAAAAGTCTTTGAACAAACAAACAAATGTGTTAAATTGTGCTCTTTAAAAATTCACAAGTTGAGGTCCTAACCCCCTGAACCTCAGAATGTGACCTTGGAAGTGGGGTCATTGCAAATGTAATTGGTTAAGACGAGGTCATACTGGAACAGGGTGGGCCCTTACTCCAATATGCCTGTTGTCCATAAAAAGGGCAAATTTAGATATACATGCACTCCCAGGAAGAACACCACGTGAATGTGAAGGCAGAGATCAGGGTGATGCCAAGGAACACCAAAGATGGCCAGCAAACCGCCAGAAGCTAGGAGAGAGAGGCATGCAACAATTTCTCTGGCCAACACCTTGACCGTGGACTTTTAGTCTCCTGAGCTGTGAGACAATTAAGTTTCTGTTGTTTAAGCCAGTCAGACTACAGTACTTGGTTATGGAAGCCCTAGCAAACAAATATATTCACATATCTGCAGAGCTAAAGAAAGGCCATATCCAATCACATGACCAGTGGGTGTTGCAGACTTCTGTAAATAAGTGGAATCAAGTAGCCTGAGTCAGGAGAACAAACTCTTTCAACATTTTGGAATCCATGACATAATGCCTATAAAAAGACAGTCTGACAGTGAGAAGAACTGCTCTGGATGTCTGCAACTCCATGTCTGACCAAAGTTTTTGATCCTTAGAAACCTTTAATGATTAGGGTGGTAATTGCCATCCTCCTTAGTAGCTGGGCAACCTCAGTTGACCAGGATGGCAGCACTTTTCCCAGTCTTTCAATCCCAGGAAGACTAAGAATTAGGTATAGAAGGATCTAAGAGAATCAAAACCAAGAAGTTAGTATGTTTTGTATTAAGAAAGGATTAGTATATATTTGCTGTGTGCCAGATGTCCTTCATCCTGTCATAAATCTTACTGCCGTCTGAACTAGAGAGGCACAGGGCTCACATTCACCCCTGAGAGCAGAATGTTACATTTTGGAAAATTTTGCGAGCTATTATCAAAAATGTTCCAATCGTTACAATGATACAAAAACGATAGCTAACACTGTTGAAAATAGTAGTGCTGAAAGTGAAAAGAGGTTTTCAATGCAGTGACTAGAATTTGTACAAGGGTGAGAAATAGTTTAACTGTGGAAGACATCAGATTGAACGACAATGCTTTTGTGGAGAAAACAGTAGATTGGGATGCAACTCCATTTGTCAAATTGTGGTTGAACTGCAACCACAGTCCTAGATACAGACCCAAGAGTTTGGTGAAAATCAACAGAGGCATTCTGTGAGATACAATTGACTATATGGAATTTACAATAAAGGGTCTTGTGGGTTTAATTATTATTTGGAAGTTGTGTGCTCCTTATAGTTACTATCATTCATCGTCCCCCAGAGCCAGGTGTTAAACATTTACCATCACTGATCAGAAGACCATTAACAAACACACAAATTCAATAATAATAATAATAAGACAAATTCAAGGGGTGATGAGAGTCATGAAGGAATTTGGGCAGTGACTCGTGGTTGGGAGAGCTCATGGGTGGGGTGGGTGGTGCATGAGGGGAAGTAGTCAGCCACATGAGGATCAGGGAAATGTTGTGGGTAGAAGGTAGAGCAAGTTCAAAGGCCATGAGAGAGGCAAGAACTTGCATATTGCTATTGTTAGCAGAATCTGCATCTGAGATCCCAAATCCAAGGATTCCATGATTCCTTTCTGCCTCAATCTGTATCTGGGCAACGGCTCAGGGTCACTGTCCATTTGGCCCTGAATGAAACACCTGTGGCTCCTGGCTTCCTCCACAAACTCTCAAAATCTATCAGAGCTCTGTTTGGTTTAGATAATAATTAATTGTTCTATACATTCCTTTCTTGTTTCTTTTCTTTGGTGGAATTTGAAGCCATGGAAACTATATTTTTCCATTTCCCTTCTTCCTAAACTAACTTTCTTGCTCAGGTCTAAACTAGCCTCCCACTGATGCGTCAGGTCCACCTCCGCATCTTCTCTCGTGTTTGAGCTGTGATCCCTCCCAGTGCCGCACCGCGAGGCTTGCTTAATGATGTGGTCAAGGGTGAGCAATTCTTCTATTTTAAAATGTTTATTCTTCAGTTTGGCTTTGAAAATTGATGGCTCCTCGAGTAAATGGAGACAGTTTTGTGCAGATGTTTTGATTTCCATGCCTTCAGTAATTGCACTTCGTCAGTCATTCCTGGTTCCTGAAATCTGGAGCCTGCCTGAGCTTTGGGGAAATGCTCAAAGGTTGCTTCTTTACCATGTAACAGCACCACATCCAACTCTTAAACATGTCATGGCTCTAATTCATTTCTTAATGATGTTGGCAGATGAGTTAAATCTTTCACATTGTAGACTTTTAACTTCCCAAACATCATTAAAAAAAAAAAAAAGTTACAGTGATATGTTGACTCCAACAGATGAGTGCTTTGGCTGCAGCATGAAATAGCCAATTCGTAATTTAAAATATGATGCATTTCCTTTTTTCCCTTTTAGATAGTTTATAAAAGGGAAACTTGCTCCTCTGTGTGCTGAGGGGCTGGTTCTTTTCACTGGCTGTTTGTCTCCGGGAGCGCTTCCCTCCTTGCCAGTGCTTATGAGCAAGCCGGCAGCGTGTTTAACTTAGCTTGTGAAATGATCAACATTCAGCGCCAATTGCTGACATTAGAGCCAGCTGCTTGAAGTGTCAGCACAGCTGCTTGGTGAGATGAGAACAAAATCTCACTGCTGCTCCTTGTTCCATGGCGCTGCAATAAGAAAATGCCCGTTATGAATCAAGGGGCTCACAACACATTTATTTTTTGCTCCTTTTACTGCCAGCTCGGATTTCTACAGAATGAAATTTAAGTTCAGGAATCTGGAAGCAAATGCAAAAACATATCCCTGATTCTGAAACTGGGCTCTATTAGTCACAGATTTCAGGATCTGCTTTTTCTTTTTCAATTGTATGACTCACCTAGATTTTAAGGAACCACCCATGAGGGGCCCATTCACTTGGCTAATTAAAGTTCCTCCTGGGTGAAGAACAACAGTCCCTCCTCCCCAGTGACTGAAGATTTAATAGCTCTGCACACCCCAAGCAACCCTGTCCTGCCGTGAGGCTTTGCTTCACCTTGTTCCGGTCCTGCTGGACCCAGAGATTGGGATGCAGACGTGCTGAAGGTGGAACAAAGGGGAGAATTGAGCAGGCTGGGACAATGCCACCTCACCAAAGCCGGGCAGAGTGAGGCAGAGGGAAGGCAGTCAGTGGGAGCCCAAAGATCTTTTCATCCTTTTTAGCCTGAGCTCTGATGTTTCTTTAACATCCTGCATTAAATCATTTGATGAAAACCTGGCTGTCTCTATGCTAGAGAATATAGGTATTGGCCAGATGTATAATTAAAAGTTAAAAATGGCTGTGTATGTGAGTGCAGTGATGATCTCTTCTTCCCTTCTTCCCTTTGGCCTTTTCCTCTCATTTCTTCCTGGGTTTTCAAAGATTAAAAAACAACAACAACAACAATAAAAAAAACAAATCTAAGTTTTGCCACTGGGAACGTAGTTTCACCACCGCCCGGCTCTTCCAGTCTGTCCGAGCTGTCAATCAAAGCAAAACAACAGACGTCAGCCATAATTCAAAAGGAAAAATGTCTTTTATGACACATTTGGACACATGTTGAATGATTTAGTAAGATCATGATGCTTTGTCTCATTTTCTAAGACTTAGAAATGAAATGTTTTTCATAATTTTAATTGACATTTTCTTCTAACGGCCTATTTGTGCTTCTCTCACTGAGTATGCTTCACAAATAGAATGATTCTGGTCATTAAATAAGTTTTCAAATTAAAAAATAGAAAAATAATTTTTAAAGTTGTTTTTTTTTTTCATCAATGCTTTATCAATAGATCTCAGTTGGCCACTCAGAGTCTAACTGAGGGAGTGGGTGTCTGACCTCCCATCCTGTCATGGCTGGGAGCTCATTTTTTAAGGTTTCTGTGGGGTCTGCTGGGGTCTGTTGAGTCAGTTGGGGGGCTTAGGGGTTCATATTTATTTCACAGTTTCATAGGGTTCCAATGAAATAAGCAGTCAATTTATTTCATCAGAGATGAAAGTAAAAACATAGCACGGATCATGCTCTGCCAATATTTTAGTTTCCTGTGCAGGAAGGGTCTAAGGACTCAGGAACCAGTCACATGGAGGCATGTCTGGAAGTCTGGTGCATATACGGGGAGAGATTCCCTCCATGGAGGATCAGTAGGAAGGACTGAGGGGGCCTCTGGGGTCAAAGCAGTTAGGTCGAGGGAGGAGAGCTGGTGTTGTCAGGCCAGGAAATCCGGGACAGTATTCCTGATCAGGTTCTCTTTTCACTGGGGACTGTCGAGAGGGTCTTGGGAGAGAGGATGGTAAAAACAAAAATGGTTTTATTAGCATCTCTAGAGCTATTGGAAGAAAATGACTGGTCTACTTTGGTTCTTTCTCATTTTCTTCACCCCAGTGAGGCATTGATTTGGGAGCGGGAGTCTTGTGTGGATCAAGCTCCAGCCGAGGAACAGATGGGTGGTGAAAGGGTCTTGAAACAACTAGACTGAGGAAGAAGGAAATGGAGAGTTCACCTGGTATTAGTAGATCTGTTTTTGCCAACAGAAGAATGGAACTTCATGCGTGGCATTGGCCAGCAAAGGTGACACATTTAACTCAGGAGGAATTTGAGAAATACTGAGGTCCCTATAACTGGATGGGTGGATCATAATCTAAGATATACAGCTCCAGCACTATAACTTTGATTTTTTTTTGAGATAGAGTCTCCCTCTGTTGCCCTGTCTAGAGTGCGATGGTTTCATCATAGCTCACTGAAACCTCAAACTCCTGGGCTCAAGTGATCCTCCTGCCTCAGCCTCCTGGGTAGCTGGGACTACAGGCGTGCGCCACCCAAGCCCAGCTAATTTTTTTCTGTTTTTTATAGAGATGGAGTCTTGCTCTTGCTCAGGCTGGTCTCCAACTCCTGGCCTCAAGCAATCCTCCCTCCTTGGCCTCTCAAAGTGCTAGGATTACAGATGACAGCCACCCCACCCAGCCAACTTTGACTATTTTTATCCTCAGACTGATGTTACCAAGGAAACCATGATTACCTTTGTAAAGATGTGGATAATGATTTCTAAGAGTCTAGGAACCGATTTGCACAGGTCTTCCTAACCCTAAAAGTCCTTACCTAGTGCAACGTCTTGCACATAATAGGAGCTCCTGTGATGTTTGTTGATTTAAAATAGATTTCAGAAAACATTGTGCAATGTCATTTGTCTTTAAATCCAATTGAACAGCAATTAATAATAGTAATAGCTAATGTTTACAAAGCACCTAGGCAATTTGTGCTCATTGTCTCATTTAGTGCCCCAGGCCCTGCTGAGCACAACCTCCATTGCCAGAAGAGAAAACAAGGTAGGGAGAGAGCCCAAGGTTGGGTGGTGAGCTAGGTAAAGGCAGTGAGAGTCTGGGTATCCTCTGTACTCCCAGTGCTGTTGCATGCAGATGTATACAGATGTTCTGTAAACAGCAGACCTCCATGGAAAGAGGGAAGCCAAGATTTGGAGCCAGATCTATCTGAGCATAAAGTGCATAGGTTCTACCACTCCTTTCAAAGAATGAGGCCTTTCTGGGCTTCCTCTTGTCTTCACGGTTGAAGAGAGATGAAGAGAGGTTTCTTTCTAAAGAGACCATCAAATTGAACCAAAAAAGACAGCAAAATCCCTTCACAGTATAATAGAGTGCATAGTATAACACCGTAATAGCTTCTGAGTAATAGAGGTGGCCTGGAGTGCTTTGCTCATGGACCGGGCACCATCTGTGTGTCAGGTGCTGTTTGATGTGCTGGAAACTCCAGCTGCACAGCCTAGTTTTGGGTTCAGATCCTTTGCCTCTTTAGGCCTTTATTTTTGCATCTGTGATATGTATTTTAGGATTATTTGATGTGTTTCTGGACCCCAGACAAGTCAATCTGATTTGAATGCTTCTCACCCATGATTTCCTCATGATTCAGTGGATCATTGAGGCACCATGAAACAATAAAGAACATGAGCACTTTATGTCTGGTTTTTGTTTATTAATTTATTTTTGTAAAAAATTTGAAAATGATGACAAGACCAGGAAATCATTAAAATCACCTGTAACCCTATCACTGGTAATAATCGCCGTGGCTAATGTCTTCTTTATACACAACACACACACACACACACACACACACACACACACACACACACACGTTTACAAAATGGGGATCATTGTCTTGTAAATTTTTTCTGTGTGTGTTTTCTTAAATAAAAATATCTCTTCCCCCTAACTGTAAACAGAATCTGCATTTATATGAAAAACAGAAAACACAGAAATATATAAAGAAGAATGTGTTCCTGTTTTGTTGGGGAGTCTAAAAGGACAGTTCTGGAGGACTGTCCCTATTCTGTGGGGTTGAGGGCGGGGGAGGGCACAGTGGGAAGAGGATGTCTTTCAGGATATGCAGAGCTGGAGATCTGGTTCAGGAAGGACTCCCTTCCTCTCGGGGCGTGTGCTTATTCCAAAAAATAATTTCTGTTCTCTCCGAAAAAGTTGAGCTCATTCTCAGACCAAGAATAGGAACCCAGGGATCGGTCCAGTAAGGATGCTGCTTTTAAAGAGAAAAAGTGGAAAAGTCTGCCAGGAGGTGAGGCAGCTGAGTGACTGACAGGAGGCCACAGGATCATCACTGCCAGGTGCCTAAGACACCAGCTAAGGACTGTGCTACAGAGGGGAATCAGCCCCCGCTGTCCCCTAATGAAGATGCTGTAAGCCAGTGGTTCTCAAACTTGAATGTGCATGAAAATTAACCAGAGGGATTGTTAAAACACAGACTTGGTGGGTTCTACCCCCAGAGTTGTGGATTCAGGAGGTTGAAGGTGGGCTTGAGAATTTATGTTTCTAAGAAGTTTCCAGGTGATGCAGATGCTGCTGCTCCCAGAGGCACACTTTGAAAACCATTGCTGTAGGTGAGAGAAGGAATCAGAAAATTCTAGGAAAACCTAAGGAGGTGACTATACAGGGTAGCTTGAAACCCACAGAATGCATTGGGGGTGGAGGACTGAGAAATAAAAACAATTTTTCCTGGGCTGCCACATACCTAGAGGCAGATCCTAGGAAGACAAAGATTCCACTAGACCTAGTTCGGTGCTCCCCAAGACTCCCTTGGATGGTGGAGTGGCTCAGCCTGGCCTCTCATCCAAACACAACGGATGGGATTAGCATATTGGCAGACAAGATCTAAGATACCTAGGAGGGTGTGCAGCAGACCAGAAATAGTAGGAATGAGCATGTATAAGACTCCAAGTGCTAATATGGCCCAAATCATGCCATTTGATCATTGCTCCTGTAGTGGCTAAAACTAAAGCCCTTTAAGAACAAAACAGTTATGTCCTTGAAAAAATTTCTTTTAGAAAACAAAGATGAATTGGTGTTTGAGAGTGTGTGTGAGGTTTGTTTTCCTGGAAGTTTTCCTAAAAAATCTGATTGGACTTTTTAAAGCCTATATTATTTCCTGAGGCCAAGAAATCAAGCCCAAGAAATTCTCCACCAGATTTCACTTGCAGTGCCCACAAATTTGGACAAATTCCTCTTCCCCTATAAGGCTGAGACTCATTAAACCAAATACCAGGACAGTTTTCCTGGAAGAACTTTGTGATCATTGGCTCCAAACAGTCAATCTTAGATTTAAAAGTGCTTGTAATACCTGATTAAATGAGCATCATTCTCAAAAATGACATTCCAGGACTTGGTTGCATTAACAGATTTTTCCAATTATATCCTGGTGAAAGGACATATTCTTAATGACTCTGTATTAGTTTCCCATTGCTTACTGTAATAAATTATTAATACCATGAACTTTGTAGCTTAAAATAACACAAATTTATTATTTTGTAGTTCTGAAGGTCAGAAATCTGAAATGGGTCTTAAGGACCAAAATCAAGAGGGTACATTCCTTCTGGACGCTCTAGGAGAAAATGCATCTCTTTGCCTTTTCCAGCTTCTAGAGGCCACCTACATTCCTTGGCTTGTGGTTCCTTCCCCTATCTTCAAAGCCACCAATATCTTCAAACCTCTCTCTTTCTGTCTGACCTTGGTTTAGCTGAAGGTAGAGTAGACATACAAAAGACTAGACATAAAAAAGACTAACAAGTCACTTAGAGAATAGATATCTGTAATCCAATAATCCATTTACAGAAGTCACTAAATGGCCAGACTGTAAACCAAATTCCCAGTCACTGTTGTTGCCAGTGAGGAAAAACTTACCAGACATAAATAAATCAAAAACAAAAACAGAATACAAAATTAGTAGAGAGAAAATTTAAATTAGAAAAACAAGAAGTAAGCAAAGTTCTATTGTCACTTTAAATTCACCTCTAAAAATCAAGAATGGATGTGTCCGGACTTAAGCCCATGAAGTATATACCACTTGTGCTGATGGAGTTTACCTGCCTCTGTCAGGTGAGTCTATTCATATGAGCATCTCAGTGGAAGACCTCCAACACTGCTAGAGGTTAATTTTCACAAAAGGTAACATTCTGACTCTCATTCAGACATAAAATGAGTATACATTAAAGATATTATTTAATTCATAATTAACTAAGGGAACTAAACTGATGTTAAAACTGGTTCAATGTAAAATCCAAATAACAGACATATGTATAGATCAGAAATATTGAAATGAACTTACAAATAGATATACAATTGTTTTTTTCACAGTGGGGGAGCATTTTTCCTCCACCAGATAGAATTTATCTGTATGTCTACAGTCAAGAATTGTTTGAATTGCTATTCATCTGCTACAACGTACAGAGTTATAACATAGCCTAGCCAGATCATCAGCATTCCATTGAAAAGATATCCAGTAGTCTCTTTTCCTTATTTCAAAGTCTTAAATGTTTCCTTATGGTCTTATTGATGCAATTTTTAAAAATAATACGTTTTTACAAAATGAGAGGCTGACATAACAGTGGTGAAGTGTGCAGATCCAAGGATCATGCCACCTGGACCTGAAGCTGGGATCCACCATTGTTTTTTAATTTTGTTTAAATTTTATTTATTTATTTGAGATGAGGTCTTGCTGTGTTGTCCAGGCTGAAGTGCAGTGGCTATTCACAGGCATGATCGTGGCACACTACAGCCCAGAACTTCTGGGCTCAAGTGATCCTCCTCACTGAGCCTGCTGAGTAGCTGGGACTACAGGTGTGTGCCTCTGCACAGCTGATCCACCACTTTTAGCTATGTGGCTTCAGAGAAGTGACTAAACCAGGGATCAGCAAACAACAGCCCAGGGACGACATCCAGCCTGCTGCCTGTTTTTGTAGAGTCCTTAAGCTAAGAATGGTTTTTATATTTTTAAGCAATTGAAAAAACCGGAAGAAAAATAATATTTCATGACACATGAAAATTACATGAAATTCAAATTTCCACGCCCGTAAAAGAGGTTTGGTGGGAACACAGCCATGTTCATTTGTCTACATCTGTAAAATGAGGATAAAAACTGTACTTATATAGAGTTGTGGTGAAAATTAACTGATATAATGCATCGAAAGTGCTTACCACGGTGCCTGGCAGATAGAAAACTCTCAATAAGACTTAGCTAATCAGTCCCTCCCTGAAATTATTTATATAGATTCTGGGATATAAATGTTCCCTCTTTGCTTTGGGCTCACTAAGTTAGGATGATATAAGCCTAGAATTGTCTGTAGGCATGCCTATCTTTCTGCCTCCTCCACAAAAATAAACAACAGTAATAGAGCACGCATTTATTGAGCACATTCTATGTGTGGGGCTTATACATTACCATCTCACTTAGTCTTTACCTTGTAGAATAGGTGGGTATTGGTAATATTGTCCCCATTTTACAGATGAGGAAACTGAGACTCAAAGATCTTAAGTAATTTATTCTAAGTAAGTGGTGGAGCCAGATTCAAGCCTAGGCAGTCTGATGGAAGACCTACCGGTTTATGCTGCCTCCCACACAGCTACAGTAGAGAGAATGAGGCTGATTCACTGCAGGAGGCAGATCCATGAGACAGAGGAAAGAAAGAGAATCCTGCTAAAGAGCTCCACCTCTGCTGGCCATTTTGTTTTGTTTTTGACTGAAGCTAATGTGGTTTTCTGCCAGCCAGGACAGAAATATGCTGAAGAAAATAAATGATGAAAAAGACACGGGCATTTCCCTCCAACAGCCCACCAGACAGTGGGGGGAGATAGGTAGACAAGCAAACAGAAACTCACTAGGGGCTAAAGGCATGTTAAATCCTGCAGGAGCACAAAGAAGAGGATTCAACACAACATCGATGAGGAGGAAATACTCGCAGTATGTCTTCCACATGTCAGACACGGTGCTGGGTGCCCTGTGGTTGATTTTTTTTATATTTCCAGCAGGATGCAATCATTTGCATTCTTCAACTTTGGGATCTTTTATTTGTGCTTCTTCTTTGTTGATTGTAGGGTATCCACGAGGTCTGGTAGGATTCATGGTTTGTTCATCTACGCTAACGATGCTGCAGTGAGGTCCACAAATGGGCTAGGGAAAGCGGTTGTTAAAATATAATTTAAAAAATCATGGGTGTCTTTCCACTAATCAAATTATATAGTTGCTTACATTTCAAGCACTGACTTATTAAAAGGGGGCCCCAATTATATCTCTCTTTCACAATGCACGCAGTTCTTTAACCACAATTACTTGTTGTTGGGAAATTGCACACACAAATAATTGCACCCACAGTTGTCTAATTGTAGGCTGAAAATGAAGGGCAGGCAGTCAATTATTTCTCAGATGTCTGATGTTGCTTGTCATTAGCTGGTTGTGGCACAAGCGATCGCACAGGCTACTCTTCCCTATGAAAGGTGAGGGCCGAAGTGACGCAGTCCACTGAGTATGGACTTTAAGAGTAAAACCCTTATTTCTGCGAGAGTGTGCTTTTTCTTTTTTCTGAAGAGAACTTTTATCTTCCCTGTCAACCTTGCACTTGGTACTATCTTACCTACTTTCTAAGTCTTGCTTCTTCATCTGTTCTGATTTCTTCAAGAATCATCTTGTGAGCTTTTAGGATGTATGTGTGGGGTTTTTTTTTAAACTTTATTCCATTTTAAATTGCTTTCTTCATTTCTCTCTCCCGACTTTTCTTACATGGAGTAAGATTGGAAAAAAAATTTTTTTTTAGGAAGTGGTGAACATGAGTCAGGAACATCTCTCTCTTGACCAGTATGTTCAAATGAGGAAGAAAACATGAAAATCTCTAATAATAGAGAGATAAATCATATAGGAAAAAAGAAGTCAGGGTCTGAAAAGCATGTGCATTCCCGTAGCAGAGTTCGTGTAAGGATTTTGTTTGTGTGATGATGTTGCTATTACTCATCCGTACGGCTGTGTGGGAAAGACATAGAGCGTGCATAAACGACAATAAAGCAAGCATTCTAATTTGAGCACTTTGTTTTTTTCAGAGTATAATTATTGGCTGGAAGAAAAAGAAGCATCCTTGAATGAAGTAACTTCCTCCATGTATAAGTGGGATAACTGAGATTAGAATCTTGAATTATGACCTCTGGGTGGAGGGTATTTACCTCTTTCCCTACCTGTCCACCTCCATCTTCTCACAATAAACAATCACTTCCAAGATCAACTACCTTCCTTCTTTTGAGATGCTGGTAAAAAGTTAGACTCTTGGGACTTAATTTTCTTTACTCTCACCTCAGAAATGCATCTCTTTCTTATTCAGTTGCAAGGAAATCAAGTGTCTGGGGAGTACAATTCCTATAATTAAATGTGCTATTTCAGTTGTGGCTTCTCACTCACAGTCTTGCTTTTTTATGTCTAAATTTTATGTCTATTCTTTTGATAATCTTTGTTGTATCCCTTTCATGATATATAAATTCTATTATTTTAGACTGGTTTTACAGATATTGGAAGATTATGGGCAAGAAACATCGGTAGAAAAGTGACAAACAGAATTTAGAGTTTCTTACATAATGCTATCTTTTGAGGAAATATTACTGAGTGTCATATACTTGTCTTTACTGAATATATCCATCAGGGTTCTTGTTTTTTTTTTTTTTTTTTTGAGACAGAATCTCACTCTGTTGCCCGGGCTAGAGTGCCATGGCATCAGCCTAGCTCACAGCAACCTCAAACTCCTGAGCTCAAGCAATCCTCCTGCCTTAGCCTCCCGAGTAGCTGGGACTACAGGCATGTACCACCATGCCTGGCAAATTTTTTCTATATATATTTTTAGTTGTCTATATAATTTCCTTCTGTTTTTAGTAGAGATGGGGTCTTGCTCTTGCTCAGGCTGGTTTTGAACTCCTGAGCTAAAACGATCCACCCACCTCAGCCTCCCAGAGTGCTAGGGTTACAGGTGTGAGCCACTGCACCCGGCCCTGTCAGGGTTCTTGATTGCAGACAACAGAGCCCACTCTAGCTGTTGAAACAGGAAGAAATGTGTAAAGGAGTATTAGTTAGCTCACATCTGATATACATAAACTCACATATGAGTTTTTATGATAACTCACATAAACTCAGGCATGTGTGTCCAACAGGGCAAAAAGGCAACCCATAGAGTGGGAAAAAATATTTGCAAATCACATATCTGATAAGAGATTAATATCCGAAATACATAAAGAACTCCTGGAACTCAACAACAACAACCTGACTAAAAAATGGGCAAAGAAATAGACATTTCTCTTAAGACAATATGCAAATGGCCAATAAGCACAAGCAAAGATGCTCAACATCACTAACCATTGGGGAAATTCAAATCAAAACCACATTGAGATACCACCTCACATCCATTAGGATGGCTGTTAGTGGATAGTGTGATAATTTTTAAAAACCCAGAAGATAACAAGTACTGGAGAAGATGTGGAGAAATTGAAACCCTTGTGTATTTCTGGTGGGAATAGAAAATGGTGCAACTGCTGTGGAAAACAGTTTAGCTGCTTCTCAAGAAATTAAACATAGAATTACCTGTATGATCTGGTAATTCCATGCCTAGGAATAAACCCCAAAGGACTGAAAGCAGGAACTCAAACAGATACCTATACACCAGTGTTCATAGCAGCATTATTCACTTTAGCCAAAAGTGGAAACCACCCAAATGTTCACCAACAGATGAATGGATAAAGAGTATGGTATACACATACAACAGAATATTATTCAGCCATAAAAAGGAATGAAATTCTGATACATGCCACAACGTGGATGAACCTTGAAAACATTATGCTAAATGAAAAAAGGCAGTCACAAAAGCACAAATATTGTATCATTCCACTTACATGAGGTACCAGAAGAGGCAAATTCATAGAGACAGAAAGCAGAATAGACGTTGCCAGGGGTTGGGATGAGAGGAGAGTGGAGAGTTAGTGTCTAATGGGTACAGAGTTTCCGTTTGGGATATGACGTTCTGGAAATGGATAGTGGTGATGGCTGCACAACATTGTGAATGTACTTACTGCCACTGGATTGTACACTTAAAATAGGTAAAATGGTAAATTTTATGTTATGTATATTTTATCACAATAAAAAAAAAAGTGAAAACTATTCCTAGCTTAACCGGCTGTACGAAAACAGGCAGAAGGCTAAATCTGGCTGTGGGCTGTAGCTTGCCAACTGCCGCTCCGTAGCACAGGAAGACAAGCTAGACGGGCCAGAATTTACACAGTGAGCACATTTACAGTATCTGCCACAGGGGCTAAAGGAATGTGCTCCCTAGTGGTCAGCCACGTTTCTTTGCTCTTCCGGAAATTCAAGTTCCCCTGCACGAACTTTAAGGACTTCAGCTTACCACCGCTCAAAATGTCTGTATATCTGTATTGATCATGCTGTTTCCTTTCACCTTGGGCATGGCATTCTTTTGTAAGACTGACTCCTGTATCTTTTTCTCTCCATTCAATCTCCTCCCATCTCGTAGATTCTTGTTCCATCAACCATCCCTTCCTCTCCAGTGGTTTCTTCCTCTTAGCAACAAGTCTGCCCATATTCCCTCTAACATAAAAGAGCTTTCTTTCAGCCTTGCATCCCCCTCCAGCTACTATTTTATCTCTCTCATTTCCTTCACCATCAACTCTTTAAAAAGAGTAGTTTCCACTAGAGTTACTAAAGCCAAACTAAAAAGAGAAGTATCTACCCACTCGTTCTTTAATTTACTGCGATCTGACTTCCTGTGGATTGAAATGTCCTCTTAAAGGTATTTCCTGACTGTGAATCTAACAGGCTGTCATAAGGACAGCCTTTATCTGACCTTTTTGCAGCATTTGGTGTGTGAAGTACTCCTGCTCAGTCTCCCTTCTGAGATCCTTTTCAAATCCATCCTCGTTTACTGAGCACTTACCATCTGCCAGGCACTGTGTTGGGTGCTGGGGACAGTCTTCCTGCACTCCCTGCATCTCTGGACTTTCTTTCCAAGGTTCCCCTGAGCATCTTCTGTTCTTGCTGTGTTCCTTACTCAGGTCATTTAGCCACTTCCTTGGTATTGAGGGCTTACTCTGTGCCAATCCTGTTCTAAGTACTTCACACAGATGAACTCATTTGATCCTTCAAACAGTCCCATGAGATAGGTGCTATTAAGATTTCCATTTCAGCTGGGCGCTGTGGCTTATGCCTGTAATCCCGGCACTCTGAGAGGCCGAGGCGGGGGGATCGTTTGAGGCCAGGAGTTCGAGACCAGCCTGAGCAAGAGTGAGACCCCACCCCCACCCCGGTCTCTACAAATAAAAATAAATAAATAAAAGATTCCCATTTTACAGATGAGAAAATCAAGGTACAGAAAGATAGCCTTAAGTTCCACAGCTAGTAGGTAGCTCATCTGGGATTCAAACCAGGCAGTCTGAATGTAGGAACTGCCCTCTTTATACTCTACTGTCTCTCCCTCAGCTTCAAATATCCCCTGCATGCTGACTGCTCAATCTGTGGCTCCAGCTCTGATGTAACTCCTGGACAGGTTCTTGACTAATGTTTGTGGGGCCCAGATGAAAGAACAAAATGGAGGTCCATGTTCCAAATGTCTGAAACTTTACAGTTATAAAGCAAGCTATCAACCGTTACCTATATCATAAGATCCTGCCTTGACAAATCCATCTTCTTAACAATCTGGATCAAATTCTTGGGCTCTATGCAGTTCGTGCTGGAACATGGTGGCACTGAACGAGCTGGCCCCCACCCCCTGGACTGCCCCCTTCTTGTCCACTGCACACTGTGAGGGGCCTTGTGCACACACAGACCCCAGCAAGCTCTACCCACACGCCCAACAAACATGCGAGGCTTTGGGCTTCGCACGCTGTTGACAGTGTTCACCCTTGGCTTGTGCTCCCAGGAAGAAGCTTGCGTGGGCCAAAGGTTTATGGCCCCTGTGGCTGGGATCCTTTGGGAACTATGACTATGGGCTCTGAGTAAGCACGTTCCCTTGGCCTCATGGACTCCTGGTACCAGACTGGCCCTTTAAGCAGCATTTCTCAATTTGTCATGAAAGCTCTTTCTTCCTCCTTCTCATTTACATATCAACACTTCTTTCACTACAATAAAAATGAATTACTAGAAAAGGAAATGAAAACAAAGACACACAAAATACAAATTCATGTTTTTATTGTTAGCTTCATTATTATTAAATTGTTAGACATAAAATTACATGTCAACAAATATAATAAAAGTAAACATAAAAGAGGCAAATAGTTACAAAATCAACATACTGTTCTTGAAAGTATGTGTACATATGGTTAACATGGGCAATTACTACTGCTTTCATAACTTTTGATTGTTCTTTGGTCATAACTAAACAAATATTCATGAAAGAAACAGGATTCCCCAGTATTAGATGCTTATATGCACTCTGTGAACAACACCATTCCCATCAATATTTAAGGGTTTTAATATGACAAATGATTTTGCCTGGTAATTGCCTAATCTTGGTTGGGTTGATAACAACCTATCCCTTGTAGGGAACAACGTATATCTAAACTGTTTCCATGCTTTGTAGAGAAAGCAGTCTCACAGGGGTATTTTGACAGAATGGAAGAAGATATTTCAGAGTAAGATCGGCAAGCTCGGGTTATTCTTTTCAAATTGTTATGTAAAATGGGGCAAATCCATCTTTAATCCTTCATCAGAAGCCAGTTTCAACCATTCACTCTCCAAAATTATAATAAAATTTAAATTATCTTTCTATGAAAGAAAGGAATTTCAGATCCATGAATTTCCTATGTTCGACTGATTTCTTTCTTGATGAAAGAAATGCTGTGTTGATTTACATTCTGGCACAGTTCCTTAAACTGGGTAACTAACCCAGAATGTTTTCCAGTCATGGCAGCTGTGCCATCAGAATATAATCCTATACAAAATCCTAAACTCCAGACACATTTATGGACAATGTAATCCTTTATAGCTTTATACAGTTCACAGTTGTGTTTATTGGCCATAAGGCTAAGAAAATAAAAGAACTGTTTCTTTCTATAGCAATCATATTTAAATCATACATATGCTAAAAGGATGGCCATAACAATATCTGTGCATTCATCTAGTTGCAATAAAAAAATACTTCGCTAGTTTCATTTTTTTCCTATGAGTTAGCCTTCCATATTATCAGCCAATTCCCAAATATGTCGAATTATAGTTTCACTGGAAAACAGCATTTGAGCTACTTCCCTCGCCACCCAACATTTTTAAGCCAACATCTTCAATGCAGTCTGGAAATTCATGTCTTGGCAACTGTATATATGATTGATCTTAGCAACCCGAATACAAATTACTCTATAAGAAGCCTGCAAAGCTGCCATTATGTGAAATTGTTAACATCTGTTACTGTCAGGTTTTAAATTCAATACTCTTTCTTCCAAAGAATTCTTTTGATTTTGCACTTATTTTTTTACATTTGGTAGGCAAATACCACCTAGGTTTTAATGGTTTCATTGCTTCATTAGTATATTTCTAGGGATAATACACTATAGTTTTAGCACTTTATTGTCAATTATGGCTACAAATTGAACTCAATACATGAGGGATTATACTACCCAATAAAACCAGTACAAACTCTTCCAGTCATTTCTTCAAAATCAACTTCCACTGTCATCATTTGGTTTACTACTATTGGCACGGTTTGAAATGTGTGTCAATTCTTGGAAAAGAAGTCCTGTAAATCTTGTTTCTCAACCCATAAATGACAGTTAAAAATAAATGATATAACATTTATTGCCTTACTTTAGCTATTGGGTTAAACTATACAAATATATTTTAAAAAACTGGCTTGGTTAATATAAAAATGATAAAAATTATAAGTTATAAAAATAAAGAAATGTCTTCAATTAAATATATACAATTTTTGTCAATTGAAAAATAAATTCTAATAAAACCTTAAAAAAGAAATGCTTTCATTTATTTTTTACACACTTTTAGGTTATAGGGGACTAATCTTAAAATACCACATGCTGAAAAGTGGTCCTTTTGTCCAAAATAGTAAGCAATCTGCTTTCCATGTGACTCACTTCTCTATCTGACCATACCCTAGCTCATCTATATCCTGTTTAATGAGGTGATGTGCTAATGCCAAATTGGTACAGGAGTTTCTAAATTCTTACTCTCAATTTCTATACTTACCCCATGTGATCCAGTAACAAGGCATTTGTGGACTCACTGGTCCCTGGACGGCCTCATGAATAGCACTGCTCTGAAACCCAGGCCCAGGGCAGGGGCCCCTCTTGTGTAAGTCTCAGGGGTGCATGACACCTGAATTATGAGCTTTAATTATTGGCTGCTTACTAATATATTTACATGGATAATAATAATAGTAAACTATTATTAAACTATCTTAAAACTAACTGATATTGGGAGCCTAGCATGTACTAGGAATAGGACAATGAATTAGAAAGCAGTTTTTAACCTCACAAATCTTAAATTCTAATGAGGGGAAATAGATATTTAATTCTCATAACATCTCTTTGAGATAGGTCTTATTATCCCCATTTTACAGATTAGTTTATAGAGGTTAACTCATATGTCCAAGGTCTCAGAGCTAACAAGTGGTACACCAGGGACTGAAAACCAAGTCTTACTGGCCCCAAATCCATGTTTTTTATCACTTATCTATGTTACAGTGATAACTCAAAATCAACATGTTTAAGGCTAGATGTGGTGCCTCATGCCTATAATCCCAGAACTTTGGGAGGCCAAAGCAGGAGGATAGCTTGAGGCCAGGAGTTTGGGACCAGCTTGAGCAAGAGCAAGACCCTGTCTCTACAAAAAACAGAAAAATTAGCCAGACATGGTGGCACACACCTGTAGGCCCAGCTACTCTGGAGGCTGAGGTAGGAGGATTGCTTGAGTCCAGGAGTTTGAGGTTGCAGTGAGCTATGATGATGCCACTGCACTCTAGCCTGGGCAACAGAGCAAGACCTTGTCTTAAAAAAAAAAAAAATCAACATGCTTACAACTAAACCTTATCCTTTCAACCCAGTTCTCCAGAGCTCCCCAACCCAATTTGCAGTGCTATTCTCCTAGTGTCTTATAAGAGAAACCTCACGATGGCTCCTTCATCACCTCAGAATGTGTCTCCCGACCTCCCCCATCCTTCTCCCCGTTTCTAGGTCTGATTCAGACCTGCAGTGTCCCTTGCTCCTACAACTGCAGTTGCCTGCATGTCTTCCATCTCTCGCTCCTGTATTCTACCCACTGCTACAAATGTTTTATTCCTAAAACAGGACTCATAGTAAATTATTTCCCTTCTTAGGAAACCCATACTTCATAAAGTGGAGCATTATATAAAGATGAGCTCTTATCAAGTACTCACTGTGATCTGGTAAAAATTTTCTATTTGAAAATTCAACCATAACTGTCTTCTTTAAAAAACAAACAAAAAACCCCCCAGTCACTTTGACTAGCTTTCAATGTTGTAGATAGTCTCAACTTATAAGAAGTTGTAAAAATGTGGTGGACCAGAAGTTAAGTGATAAAAGAGTATGAACATCGTTGCTTTTCTTGTTGTGATTTGACCTTCGTGGATGGTAAACTTATACCAACTTTTTTTCAGCCACATCAATTTGTATTTTGATTATAATTTTTGTCTATTTGATTTAATTATTACTGAACAAACACTAACTATTAGTCTATAGCTATGATATAATGTGGCAGAGACTGGCTAGGTGTTCACCATACTGTTTCTATTTTCCTCCTGGGTCCGACAGAGGTTCTTCCAGGTAGGTGAGGCCATGTGGCTGAGTTCTGGCCAATAGGAGGCAGGGAGAAGTCAGGTGGCCCACAAGACGTCCCAGAGTTCTCCATGTTATGTCCCTACCCCCATCTGCTGGCCAGAACTCACAGGACTCCATAGAGGACATTCGACATAAGAAATGTGTGTTCTTAAAGGACAGTGTGAAGGAGAGGCCAACCCCTTCCCAAACTACATTGCACTACTCTATGACATGACTGTGAATTAAACTTATGCTGGGTTAAGCCACTGATTGTTTTGGGTAAGAACAGTAGCTAATATACATAGCTATGTAGATAAATAAGATGAATGGGTACATTAAATACATAAAATGTGCACTTTCTAATGAAATCAGTCTGTGGCAAAAATCAGAACGTTCTGTACTCTAAATAGTGACCTGGATTTTCTAATAACAACCCAGGGGACTTTCCACTTTGGGTTTAATAAGGCTCAGGTGACAGAGCTATAAATTTATGTAGCTAAATATTCAGTAGTGTTGACAAAACTGAGTTTCTGGGAGTTGATGGCACATCCAGAATTAAACCTTGTTTTTCCTTACCCTTTAGTCCCCTGTTTGCAATCCCACTAGACCATACACCCGCCCTAGTTTAAATGGTCTTAAATGGTGCCCGTTTAACTAAATTTATTTCCTTCATCTGTGATTGTCCCCGCATTATTTGGGTTCAGGGCATTTCTACAAAATTGTATTTAATTTCATAGTTTCACTGAAATGGTTTTCTATTTCATTATTTTCAGTCCTCTAAAACTTTTCTTTACTATTTGTTATCAGGATGATTTTATTTGTGACTAATTAGACCAAGCCTCAAGACAATCAGAATTAAATAAAATGACATTTATGTCTTAGGAAAGCCAAAGAAATGCAAGAGTTAGTTATAATTTTAATGGAATATTTAATACAGTTCCAATATAAAGAGAGAATTAGGTAATAATATGATTTAAACTCAGGGACATGTCTATGACACCCACACCCTTTTTGAAAGTTATGGAACCTTGTTATAGCCACTAATGGTGGGGCTCAGGCTTCATGTGACCCATTAGAATTAAGTAAAAGGAACAAATTCTATTGTCTGGACAGGAGTTTCTGTGTATAATTGGGAACCTCAGTGCACTGGGGCAAAAACATCAACTATGGTTTGGGCTGACATAATTATTTCCTCTTTGAAAATATTTATAATTAAATATAACAATGATAAAATAAATAAAACCCAAATTATTTTTATGTTAAGTTTAGAACAATTTGGTTTTTGGTATTTTTAGTGCTTGCAATATTTAAGAATTTGACATTTTAAGATATTTAACAAGTTGACATTCCAATTTAAAAAGTTAATTGAGATAATTGATTTAGACCTCAGAGGAATAAGATAATTTTACTTGTATTATAAGAAATAATGGGATAATTAAAAGAACTTAAATTTAACCATTTATGTAAATTTAATTAGATGTACAAGAATTATGTGAGTATATAATAAAGTTTGTTTTATAACCAATTAGAGCACTTAAATTTAAATATATAAAAATTATAAAATGCAATTTTAAATGATTAAAAGATTAAGTAGTAAAAATTCAAAAGTGATTATGGAACTCTTCTAGATTTGTAAATGCACTAGTAAAGATTTATAAGTTGAAATCTCAAGAAAAAACAAAGCTTTCAAGATTGTAATTTAAAATGTAAAGAAATGTGGAAAAAGAGCTTGAACAGTCTTTCAGGGCAGGAAAGTAACTTCCAAGAACACCAAAAAACTCTCCTGAATATTTTTCTTTTTCCTTTTCTTCCCCCTGTTGTCCCAGCGGCCCTCAATACTAATATCTTCTTTTTCTTTTCCTAGCACCAAAATACTATACATTTTATTTTATTTTTTTATTTATTTTTTTTTTTGAGACAGAGTCTCGCTCTGTTGCCCGGGCTAGAGTGAGTGCCGTGGCATCAGCCTGGCTCACAGCAACCTCAGACTCCTGGGCTTAAGCGATCCTACTGCCTCAGCCTCCCGAGTAGCTGGGACTACAGGCATGAGCCACCATGCCCGGCTAATTTTTTTGTATATATATTTTTAGTTGGCCAGATAATTTCTTTCTATCTTTAGTAGAGACGGGGTCTCACTCTTGCTCAGGCTGGTCTCGAACTCCTGACCTTGAGCAATCCACCCGCCTCGGCCTCCCAGAGCTAGGATTACAGGCGTGAGCCACCACGCCCGGCCTATACATTTTAAAATAAAATTTTAAAAGGTGATAATATTTAAGTAATAATTTGTAAAATGTTTTACAAATTGAAAATGAGATATTTGCTTTTTTCTAAGTCTTTCATGTGGTCACTTACTGGCCTTACGGACATTAGTCTATGCAAGTACCGATGCCCTCTCATCCCACAAAGGTAAAAGAAGTAGCAATCACCCATTCAGATAACACGAAAGCTGCATGGAAGTCACTCTTCTGCATAAATGCAACAGAAGAATAGTAAACATGTGATGAATAATTCTTTTTAATCTTGGGATCCTTGAGTGTGCTTAGTCCTTGAGGTAATGGCTTCCAATATCCTTTATAAACTTCTTTTGTAAGGGACAGATGATAATCTTCCCTAACCAGAGCATCCTTCCAATTGAAATGTCCAATTTGAGGTTTCTGGTAAGTCCACCTGGGGTGATGAAGCTAAAATAGTGCTCTGCAAGCCTTCAAGATTCCTCAGAGATTCCAAAGGGGACAGGTTGAAAAGGATCCCCTTTCAACCTGAGCAGCTTCACTTCCAACTTTTTTTTTTTTTTTTGAGACAGGGTCTCTCCCTGTTGCCATGGGTAGAGGGGCAGTGTCATCACCATAGCTCACCACAGCCTCAAACTCCTGGGCTCAAGCGATCCTCCTGCCTCAGCCTCCTGAGTAGCTGGGTGGGACTGCAGGCACGCACCAGTGTGCCCCGCTAATCATCTCTTCTATATACTAGGCTCCTGATCAGATTTTATTTGGAGCTTCCACAGCTTTACAGGTATGCCTTTTCCAGAAACAGTGGAATCACTGTATGAGCACACATTGCACTAAAGATGGCAAGCCCAGCAGGAGGAATGTAAATTGCACAATGAGATGATATAGAGTCGAGGGACCATTGGGCTGTTTTTTCCAGGAAATGTAAAGAACGTCACAAACACTGACTAGGGAGTCTGCTCTAGCCCTTTAACTAAACTGTGGGGCAACCACCTTGCTTTGTTTCATTTGGAAATGGAATAGTTCTTGTTTGCTTGGATAGTTTAAGACCCTTCATGCTTATATTCAGAAAGAAACCTCTCTCATTCTATTTGGCACTGAAGATGCAGCCTACCCATGCGAGGCTGTGGATTATTCAAGGATGCTAATGTGGCAGAACAAGTTTTTTTATGCCTTCTTTCCTAGAGCTCAACAACTACTGAGGCTAAAGTAATAAAAGGGAGCTTTTACAGATTAAACTTAAAACTGGAAAGGACACGGAGACTTTTAGCATAAGATGACACTGGCAAAATGCTAGCCGGAGGTTTTGGTTTGGGGTTTTGTTTGTTTGTTTACCATGTGCAAAAGCTCTGATTGGTTTTCAGATGCTTTATCCTGTGGCCCTGCAGTAAGACTACCCTGGGGGTGGGGAGCTCTGCTGTCCTATCCATTCACCCTCAAAGATTTTAAGGACCTTCCACCCCACTTTGCCTGCTCCTCTATCCAACAATGGAGCCTGAAATGGCTGAGAAGGACCAACACCACAAGCTGGAGGTCGGGAGGCAAGACAGGAAGTGGAACAGAAAGGGCTGAAGGTGGCTGAGGGAAGAAGCTGTAAGGGAGAGGGCACAGGATATTAGGTTGTGATCTCAGTCACGAGATGGACTCAGGATTCTAGGGCCAGGGCCCTGTCCTTATTGAGAATCTCCAGAATCTTCTCCACCCTAGTTGGAACACAGGTTTGAGCCTTCAGTAAAGAACTGAGTTAGCATTCTTCAGGATTTTAAAAGAGTGCTTAATACAAAAATGCTATTTTAGGAGAGATTTGAACCACTATCTTAAGATCTAGCAAAATGCAGGTACAATTAATTATTACTTTCTCTAGTCTAGATCACACTTGGGATTTTTTTTTTTTTTAATCCCAGTGACATGGAAGTTTGAGGATACTAAGGGTCCAGCCAAAAGGATTTTATGATCTCTTATTTTCTCCATGAAATTCCAGGCTAAGCAATATTCAGATTTCACCCCCACCACTTACAGCCCTGCTCTGAAAATGGGACTTGTCAGCTGTCTGAGTGGCTCTGGGCCCCGAGCTGGCACTACCCACTAGACAGCATAGTCCTATGGAACTTTCTGTGATGATGGATATATTCTATATTTTTGCTGCCCAATATGGTATCCATTAGCCACACATGGCTATTGAGCACTAGAAATGTGGCTAAGGCAATTGAAGAACTGACTTTTAAATTCTGTTCAATTTAAATTTTAATAGGCTCATATGGCTAATAGCTAATGTCTAGATTATTGGGGATAGGGAAAAAAGAGTGCTTGTGCATTGCAGGTGAGTCCAGTGGTACTGAAGGGCTACATTTCCTAAGGGAGAGGTCTTTTGACTCATGCATTATTTTTTTTCAAGGAATAAATTGCAGGTTCTTGGTGACAGCCACTCATAATTTTCCTATCTCCTTTGAGACACTAAAGGGCAAGTTTTCATATATTTCTAATAGAAATGTAAAAGAGCAAGGCACAATTTTTAACTAAGATGACTTTGGACAATAGAGAGCCTTCCTCTGGGAAGAGACATCCAGAGAAGTTAGTGCTTTGCTTAAGAGTCAATAGTGCAGCCTTTTAATTCTACCTGCTTCCTGTGAGAAGGAAAAACAGTCACCTGGTGATGACCAAGGTCCCAGAGCCTGTGCAGGGGAAGTTCCTGAGGTCCTCTGACACTATCGCCCCTACGTGTAGTGATAAGGGACCCCGTGCTGGAGAAAGTGGGAACTCCCTCTGGCCAGCAGAGCACTCTGCTGGAATCCAGTTACTAGTGCAGCATAACTGCCATTTTGAGCAGTTATTTATTGGGCACCTCTTATGTGCCAGACACAAGAATTATCTCCTGCAATCCTTACAATGATGAAATAAATACCATTATTATCCAACTATATCACCAAGGAAACTGAGGCTTAGGAAGGTTAAGTAACCTGACCAAGGTCAGGGTGAGTGGTGAAGGAGGCAGGTAAACAAACCCAAGTATGTCTGAGGCCCTAGTCCCTGCTGTGGTCACCTGGTAATAATTGCTCTCCCTTGGTATACCCGTGGTGAGAAAGCATGGGCTTTGCAACTTGCTGCTGCACTTATTTCTTATGACCAATCTGTGCAGCCACTAGTCTTTCCTTCCCCCTTTCCTCAGTGAGTGCCATGGGAAATGGAGCGAAGCTCACCTGAGAAGCAAGGTAAAGGCGACATTCAGGATTCAGTTCAGGCATGTCTGCCCCTTCCAGACCCACACCCCTCCGTTGGCCGCGCTTGCTCAGCTTGCTTGCCTACGTCCTCTGTCGCCCAGAAGAAAGCCTCCATTCACTCCGTGAGCACCTGCGTGGAGCTGCAGGGGGCGGCTGCCATCGGCACCAACATCCGTTGCTCAACATTCTTCTCCTGGGCATTCCAAATGGCGCCTCACTTCTGTTAAAGCCCACGCGATCTGACCATATGTCCCGGTGTCTCGACAGTCAACACATTTCTGAAAACAAATATGTGAGCATCATTTTGTTTTCTTTCATTCGCCGTCTCATGTTGCAGTCATCGCAGGTTGCATAACGGCTGTGTCTAGTACAAAAATAATGCCATTGCCTCTTCTCTTTGTGGCTATTTTCTGTTTACCTTGAGTGTGACTAGCTAAGGAGGGTGTTATAGAAAAACAAAAAGCTTCATGTCAGACAGACCTGGCTCTGAATTCCAGCTTTATCATTTATTGATTCACAAATTTTTATGGAGGATCTATTATACTATGTGCCAGGAATTGTTTTAGTGCTGTGATAAAGCAGTGAATAAAATGGACAAAATTCTCTGCCCTCATGGAGCTTACACTCACGTGGAGTAAGATAGACATTAAGCAAGACAAATGAGAAAAAATATAGTATGTCAGCTGGTGGTAAGGGGAAAGGAAATGTTAATATTGGGGTAGCAGGAAAAGCCCAACTGAGACAGCGTCACTTGAGTCGAGACTTGAAGGAGGTGAGTCAATAGTTGTGTGATCTTAGGTGGAAGTTACTTGTTTCTAAATACTTGATTTACTCAACTCTAAAATGGAAAACCACCTTGCTGATTTGTTCTGAGGATCAAGCCCAGTTGTGAAGAGTATCTGGCTCTGGCATTGACTGGGAACATGGCAACAGCTATTTTACCATATTCATCAACATCATCACCACCATCAGCAGCACCAGCGCCATTATAAACAGCACTTGCTGGAACTGGAGATAGGTTATTTATACATTTATTATCCCCAAATGACCCTGCTGAGGAAACTCAGGTAATAGTTTAATTCTGAAGTTTGAATGAAGTACCCCAGCCTTGAAGGAGAGACAAATGGTTTCAGTATTTCTATCAGTCAGAGTCTTGGCAGGAAATAGAAGGCCCTCCAAACTGGATAATTGGAACAGAGTTTACAAGATGGGCGGAGTATAGGGAAACCCCAAAGGGTCGTGCAGTGCCCCAGAATTAGTAACAACAAACACTATTGCCACCCCCTACCCCCGCCCTGCCCAGGCCTGAAGGGACAGGGCGGAGTGTGTTTAGCAGAAGCCAGAGGCAGAGAGAGTCCCCTGGAGAGGGGTGCTTGACAGGGGCCTTGGCCTTCAGTGGAGGGACGTAGCCAGCCTGCAACGACTCCATTAGGGGGAGCTGCAGAGAGAACACTCCAGTGTCACTCCCCTTAAGCCCATCAGGGCTTCCCATTGGCCAGGGAGCCTTGTGGAGCCACTCAGCCTCCCAGGGCATGAGCAGGTGGGGAGGGTGGGATGTGGGAGACACCCAGCAGAAGGGGAAGCAAATCAGACGTCATTCCTGGTGCTGGGCTGATGTGCAGGACACTCGTCGTCACTATTCTCTTCTGTATTTGGGGAAAGCCACCACGGTTCTTTCCTTCCCCAGATGACCCTTCAACCGTATTTGTGGCTTTCTTCTGGGTCCTTCTCTTCCTCTTGCCTCTTATAAAGCCCAAGATTTGCTTAAGTGTTTTGAGAGACAACCAGATAAATAAAAAATAAGGCTCAGTTGTGTGTAAAGCCAGAGACTACACTGCTAACCCCAGCCCACCTCTACCCAGGGCATAGCATTGGTGACAAGGATGAGATGCTCAGTTGGTCACTTACCAACATGAAAAAAGCAAGGCCAGAGGTGGTCCTGACCAGAAGCCCATCAGTGTTGCCATTTTATTTTTTTAATGAGGTTCAAGTTATGACATTAAGTAAAAAAAAGCCAGATATGAAACCATGTAAACAATACAATCTTAACCAGGTAAAAAACATGTAGATGCATATAAGTAAAATTAAAAAGAAATATTTAAACTATTCATATTTATACTGATCATTTATGGACTGTAGAGTAGGATGATTTTTTTCTTAATCCCGTGTACATATTTTTCCAAGTTTTGTCAATGACGAGGTATTCTTTTTAAAATAAAGAAATCAATAAAAGTTTGCTGGTTTTCTTTTTTAAATAAAAAGAACTTTACTTGTTTCCTATAATGCACATCTCTATTTAAGACTACAGTAATAGTTATAACTTTCATTTGTGGAAAACTTTGTTCTAGGATCACTAAAAAAAAAAAAAGACTGATTATTTTACTGTTTTTTTATTTTTCTTTTTTTCTTTTTTTTTTTGATTTCTCCTTCTATTGCCTTCAAATACCAGCTTTCTATCTTACTGTTTTTAAAGAAAAAGATTTTATAGTAATTTCTAAAAAGAGAATGCTAGGCAATTTAAAGGATATTTTCTTAATGCTGGTTTAATTTTGATTCATGCTTATATGCATATTACTAAAAGTATGCTTTGAGAGCTTCGGTTCACGGCTGTCAAAGTTTATTCTCACCAGCTGCTAGAATTCTTAGACTGGAAATATATAATTGTAAAACATTAAAAGTAATCTAATTAATAATCATTTTCTTATGTAGGATTAACCACTAAGTGGAGAGATTGTTGTTTTGGTACAGTACAATTGTTTTCTTTACTTCACTCTAAGCCCAATCCTGTTCAGCTCAACAAACCTTTTCTGAGTGCCTGGCAGGTGTGCCTAGCACTGGATTAGGCTCTGGGCATACTGAGAAGGAGGTGAATCTCCTGCCCTTAAGGAGACAATAGAAGCAGAGACAGATGTGTGAAGAAAAGATTTCAATCCAGTAGGTAATGCAAAAGCTAACCGCAGATGGCTATGAAAGCCCAGACAAAAGGCTTAAAGGAAGAGCCACTCACATAAAACAAACAACCCCACCACCGACACCACCAACCTTCTTGCTGCTGAGCTTGCTGCTTCTTTGGTGACTGGAACTCTTTGTATTTGAATTTTTATTGGACCGATCAGGATGGAGGCCAGCATGGCCAGGCTTGGATGGTGAGAGACGTCCCAACAGGCCTGGTCCTGCTCAGCAGCTCACACCCCCACCGCCCTCTCAAACATGGGGACAGCCACATCCCTCGAGGGTGGGGAGCAATGACTCACTGAGGCCAGCCGTCTCTTTCAACACAGCATCTCTTAGGTCAGGACAACATGCTCTGCTCGCTTAGGGGCACCACCTGCTTGGAAGTTGCCAAGTTGTCTTTGGGAGTGGAGTGAAGAATAAAACAATCCTAAAGAATTTGGGTTTCATTTCTGGAGAATGTGGAATGCTTTGCACAGTGAATTCTTGTGCTGTAGGCTGAGAAGCCGCTGCAGGTGACAAACAGAGAGCTGTTGCATGGGCATGGGATGTAGGCAGGGCCAGTGTTCAGGTGGGATGCTCTCGTTCAGCCGGATGGAGAGCAGATCATGGTCAAGTCTGCTCTACTTGGTTGGTGCTTGTGCTATCTTTCCCTACAGGGAAGATGTGTGTGTACCCTAAATAGCTGTATTGGGTGACAGATACATTTTTCATTGTTCTCTTAAGGCTGTTTATGTTTACGCACTGAGGTGTAACTTCCTATCATAATGGAGCAGTTAATGCCATTATTTTTGGTTCAGGTATGCCTTGCTTTGGGGCTTCAATGTGACTCAGTTTAGATTTGGGATATTTGATTACATTAGAATAATTCATCATGTAGACCTTCTTTTTCCAAATAGTCTCCTGGAGAATTCTGGTGATTTTTACCTGCATCTTGTAACTAACTCTTCACCTTTCCAATACAACTAAACCATTCTCTGTAGACCCCTGTGAATTCTTTAAAAACTTTACTCTTTTATGATTATATGAAGCTTGCCTTTTTAAGAGGCTTTTCATTACTGCTTGTAATTAGAACCCCCTAAATATTTTTCAAGCTTCTTTGTCTGGTAAAATGGAAAGTCAGGATTCAAAACCTATTAAAACTCTGCCAGGCTGTCCAGCTGTCCCAGCCACTCTTTTAGACGAAATCCCAAAAGCTATCCGAGATCGGGAGATCTGGAACAACTGTGACACAAAGTGCCGTGGAAATCGGCAGATTGGCCACACTTTACTCTGGTTTCATTCTGTCACAATTACTCTAAACCCTCTATTTCAGCCCAAGGCCAAAGTCTCTGTTGACCGTCCACAGACACAAACCACAGTAATGACTTTTTCTGCCAATTCTCCACCCCAAGTTAATAAGTGCAAAAGTGTAGGGCCCCTAGGGTAGTATTCTCTATTTAGGAGTGAAAATGGTTTTTTATGTGCCATCATTTCCTTGTCTTTTTTCTTTCCTCATTCCTCTCTTGCTAGAACCAAGAGTTAGACTGCCAGGATTGTAGTACTAGTTAAGACATCATTTTGTTACTGATAAGGAACTTAATTAGCAGAAGGAAAAATGTAATGGTAGAGATACATGGAAAGAGTGCCAAGCTGTGGAATGGTATTGGCTACATTTATAAAGCTGCCCACCGTATGCTCAGCTGTTTTACATACATCACCTTTTTCAATCCTGACAGGTAGTTGCTATTGTCCCCTTTACAGACGGGGAACTGAAACTGAGCAGTTGAATGCCTGGAGCCACACATCTAGCCCATGGCAGTCGTCGTCCTCTCAAAGCCAGCTCGTTCGATCTCAAGATACTTTAGGTGGAGCCACAGCTGCCTCAGGTACCGAGGGCACCAGTTCTGAGCAAGCAGACCCAGTGTCCACCAAAGGAAGAAAGTCTGCCCAGATAGGTGGATCGTGGGATCTATACCCTATGGTGCCGTGCAAGAGGTGGTAGCATGTGCAGGCTGGTGGGCTTTGGAGACTCTAGCAGGAATTCTGAATCATTCTGGCAAACTAACCGCATACTCAGAAATGAGTCCCCTTGCAAAGGTGAAGGATGATAGTGCACTCTGACTAGTACCAGTGGGAAGCCGTGAATACTGCCAAAGGGGTTCTTTTGGGTTCTGCCAAATGGAGTGGGTGACCAGCAAGGGCTGTGGCTGGTGAACTGGGACCGTGGGGCAGGTGCTCTGACTTGGGTGGTAGCATTAGGTAGAGAAAAGTAGTGACAGCCGAATGACAGCCTGGGACAGAGGGAACTGGAGAAGAAACAACACGACCTCTCTTTCCATGCTGACTGATATTTTGCACGTGTCTTCCACTGACTAAGCCCAACCAGAAGCCACAGGGCACAGGAATCCAGGTGATGCCATCTGTGGAGGTCAGCCTCCCGGGGCACAAAGCAGCGTGGAGATGAGTGAAGAGTGGATCTGGGAGCAGGGAGGGCAAATGGAGAGTACCTAGGACAGAGGCAGTTTTAAGGCTAAGGTCATATTACCCTGTCCTCGAGGGCTCCAGTTCCTGGTGGAGACTTGCAAGAGGTATGTAGGACTTCAGAATTCTTCCTTCTTTTTATTTTCATCACTAACCCCGCTTCCTTATCTCAACAGTGAGTATTTGGAAACTGCTAGATACTTTGGGGGATGGGACATCAAGGTGAATCCGAATTGCTTATAGTCTGGTAGAAGGACATAGTGATGATATTGCAGATTTGTACTCAATATCCATTTCATTTCCTAAGTGTGCTTTTTTGTACTATTAATACAAAGCCTGGAATGCTGAAAAGCAAAAACAAAAGCAAACCAGGGGACATAACATCTTCTCATTCTGCTCTTTCTTTTTTCTTTTCTTTTCTTTTTTTCTTTCTTTCTTTCTTTTTTTTTTTTTTGAGACAGAGTCTTACTCTGTTGCCCAGGCTAGAGTGCCATGGCATCAGCCTAGCTCACTGTAACCTCAAACTCCTGGGCTCAAGCAATTCTCCTGCCTCAGCCTCCCGAGTAGCTGGGACTACAGGCGTGCACCACCACACCCGGCTAATTTTTCTATTTTTAAAAGAGATGGGATCTCGCTCTTGTGCAGGCTGGTCTCAAACTCCTGACGTCAAGCAATCCTTCCACCTCAGCCTCCCAGAGTGCTAGGATTACAGGTGTGAGCCACCATGTCTGGCCTTCCTTCTGCTCTTTCTCCTCACAGCTATGATCACTGAGCTGTTGGTTGTGGGAGTTCAGAGGTGGGGTCCAGGACATTCATTCTGCTAGTGCAGATTGCAGCAAGGTAATGTGGTTCTGGGACAGGGATAGTCACTGGATCTTGGTGACTTCCTGATTGTGGTGGATTCCCAATTGTAGGAGGGGGTGATATGATTTAAGAGCCAGTGGCTTTTTAATCACGAAGGCAGTGGCAGCTCTGTTGGTACCTTGGCTCTGCTTTTGGTTTCTTAGTCCATTCAGGCTGCTATAAACTACTATAGACTGGGGTAGCTTATAAACAACAGAAATTTATTTCCCACAGTTCTAGAGTCTGGGAAGTCTAAGATCAAGTTGCTGGCAGATTCAGTGTGTGGTAAGGATCTGTTTCCTGGTTCATAGATGGCCCTCTTTTCACTACACCCTCAAATAGTGGAAGAGGGCAAGGGATCTCTCCAGGCTCTCTTTCATAAAGGCACTAGTCCCATTCAGGAGGGCTCTGCCCTCATGGCCTAATCACCTCTCAAAGACCCCATCTCCAAATACCATCGTATTATAGATTAGGTTTCAACACATGAATTTTGAAGGGGACACAAACAGCCTGGTTCAACCTAGATTCTTACTTGGAGGCTTAGGGCTCCAAGAGCAGTCTTTCAGTGAATAAGGAGGAAGCTGCATGGCCTTTTATGACCTAACTCCAGAAACCACATGGCATCACTTCCATCATATTCTATTGGTCAAAGTAGTCACATGTCCACCCACATTCAAGGAGTAGGGACTTAGCTACAATTTCTAGTTGGGATTGTCAAAAAAGTTTGAGCTATGATTTAGAATCATCACCCCTCTCACTCCTCTTTCCCTGTAGCTCCCGGCAAAGCCTCCATTGCTAAGTGAACCATGCCCAGAATGGTTTAAACACTGGAAGAATCTCACCTTCACATCAAGAGCTAGAAGCAATAAAGCTGTGGGTGCTCCTAACATTATGCTTAATAGGGAATTGAGGGTGAAACTTTTTGACTACCTTCTTGATGTCTTGAAATCTCCATTGCACTACAGTAAAAAGAATCAAAACTCAGTCTTGCCCACAGAGGTAGTAAAATGTGGGTCTAGTGAAGAGTTGAGAGTGTGGTCCTACGATCAAGGCCAAAGCCCAGATTCTACGACTAAGGCATAAGGTCAGAGCAGATTGAGCATCAAAATCCATCTGAGTCTGTGTTACCTGAGTAGGATTATCTTCATATCCTTCCAGGTAACTCTGTAGTTGGTCTCAGAACACCAGGCTAAGCCCGGTGTTGGGTGCTTTGTTTCTGGGTCAGAAAAGGAAAGGTCGCTCAGCAAGTTGTTGATCCTCAGCCACCAACACTGACCAATATACATTTGTTGAGTAGATACTAGGTGTCAGGCATTGTTAGGCCCAGGGAAGATGTAGAGAATGAGATATTGCCTTTCCCTGGTGGAGTTCAAGTCTCACAGGAGACAGTTGAGTGAACAATTAATCATAATATTGTATAATTGAATACTATAATTTAACTAAATGCTGAGTGTTATAGGAGCACAGAGGAAGGAGTCACCAGTTTTATAGCCTTTCTTAAAAGATGCCCTGGGTTTTGCCAGGTTGAGAGGTAGGAAGAGCCCCTTGGATAAAGGAAACCTCCCATGGACAGTACTAAAGTAAGGAAGACTATTTTATATACAGGGTATGATGGGTAAAACTATGAAATTGGGGTATAGATTTTAGGGAGGGTGAGGTGTAAATTAAAACGAGGAAGTGTGTTTGGGCTGGATTTTCAGGATCTTTGCATTTCAGGCTAAGTTTTGGGGGTTTTCTCATAGACAATAGTGAGGAATGCAAAAGAGTAGAAAATATGGCAAAACACAAAAGCTGTAATACCTGTTTTTTTAATCAGGGAAGCCAAGAATGTCCCACAACTCAGAGCTTTGTCATCTTTGATATTCTGCAAATCTTTAGTGGAGCCAGATTCCAACTGGAAATTCTTTCTCCAATGTTTCTGACCTTGTGTTTTTCAAAAAGTTTAAAATTTCACATTGCTGTCATGTTCCATCCAGTGAAGACAAGATTACCTGCCAAAAATAATCTGAAAGGCAAACAGCACAGTTTAGCCAGTTTGTCTATTATATCCTCCATTACCAAGAATAGATGAACAAACAGAAAATATCCTTTTTGTCCCCGGACAGAAGAATTAAAAGTTTGGTTTTATACATGTTGATAGACTTTTTCCTCCATGTGGTACAAACCAACCCCCAAAGGCAAATGATTTAAGTCACCTCTTAAAACCACATGTACATATTTTTGCAGCCAGCAATAGGAGGTGTGGGTGGCAGGAGATTCCAGGTGACTCAGTATGTCTGGCATCTGGGTCAGGAATTTCTCTCAACCAGTGGCAAGCGCCATGGTAGGCACTGCATATGAACTGCCACCAAATCACCGCATGTGTTGCGTGCTGTGTGAGGCAGTTCCAGATCAGTTTTGAGGCTAGGTGACCCTTAAGATGATGCAACCTCCTTAATTTTTTCCAGCTCCTTCAGCATGGATGGCCTTGAAGACTTGTTCTCCTGCTAGCTTCTTAGGTATCTAATTCCTGGTTATTTGTGGTAAGTCTAACTTGGAATTTAGATGTTCCCAATATTGATAAGAATCACTGCACATTTTGAAATTTTGGTTTGGCTCAACCACATGTAGCAGCAAATGATGCCCAGTGTGGGAAAACATTGATTTTTCTCCCTCATCCTTTTAAGTGAAACTGCCAGGCAAAAGTAGACATTGAACCCTATTTTAACTAATGTTGCTTCTCTTTCTTGCCGTGGTGATACCAAGTTCCCTTGCACAGATCTTTGTCTTGGGATGATCCACCTGCTCCTTTAAGTAAGGCAGCCCAGATGTTGCTGGGAAGAAATGGACAAACTGGCGCAAGGGCCACGGAGATTCAATGGAGAGGGGTAGGGATGCCAATCCCTTTCCTTCCTAGAGATGCTAATAAAACACCTCTAATGGACTCCACTGGCCCCAATTTGAGACCACTGGGCACAGAGCACTGTGACCCCCAGGAGAAGCACACCCCTGGAGAGGAAGGTGTAGTGGTGCAGTGTCTTCCCAGGGCCCGGATGGTGGTGGCAGATGGTTTAACATGTGGCTGCTGTTGGACGTAGTCCTCTCCTTGCCACTCTGCCACAGTTGGTGGCCTTGGGGAAATAACCAAAAATGCATGTAAGCCGAAGACCTGGGAATTAAAGAAATGCACCATGGGAGTCAGGGCTACTTCATTCTTCATTCATCTCTCTGCCCCCTTCAAAGAAACCACTACCTATGTCTCTGTCACCAAAGCAGAGGTGCTGGGGGAGTGCTGGACCCCCTCTTTTTGAGAGCAATACTAGGGGCAGGAATCCAGCAACAGCCGCAGAATGAGACAAGGAACTCCAGCTCACCAAGCAGATTTTCTGTGAGGCAACAAGACAGGCGTTGGATTGAATAAACTCCTGGGGCTTTTGGCTTATAAAGGGAAAACTGCAAGGGAAGAAATTATTCTTGTAATAGGTGGGGCTTTGAGTTATTAAGTAGAATAGGAAAAGAGTACACTCTTATTTTGCACTCTGGTGGTGACAGCAAGATGAATTGGTTATAAGATAAAAGTAACATACTCCAAAACAAATTATGAGAAACATTGTAGGATTCAAATGAAAGGAAATGAGATTATTGGAGCAAAGATGATGAAACTCCATGTTTCTGGGGTTGGGGAACTTGAGCAGGGCTGAGGCTGGATCCTTTCTAAGACGTTGAACAGTTCGAATTCAGGCGACTGTGCTGATGGTTTTATTTTCTAAGGGTTGTATTTCTTTATCTATCATCCTTCACCTCTTAGCCTAATTGGGAGATTTTCCCCATTGGTGGGCCAAGAGGAGTGGGACAACTTTCAATGGTAATCAGTAAAAAGAAAGTGTGCGAGGGTGATTACCTTACATACATTTATGAACTTCATGGATATCAAATGGGCTAAATAGATCTCAAATATTTATTGAAATATTAAACCCAACTGAGATGCTCAAATCCACTACTTTTTCTTCACATAGGTGAAAGGATATGTAGTAACAATAATGATGATGATGGTAGTAAACGTCAGCATTTATTTAGCACTTACTACACGCGAGCAGTATGCGAAGGACTTTTTACTGGCTATATTATTTAGTCCTCCTAACTCTATGTTAGACTTCATTATTATTATTATTATTATTATTTTGAGACAGAGTCTCGCTTTGTTGCCCAGGCTAGAGTGCCGTGGCGTCAGCCTAGCTCACAACAACCTCAAACTCCTGGGCTTAAGCGATCCTACTGCCTCAGCCTCCCGAGTAGCTGGGACTACAGGCATGCGCCACTATGCCCGGCTAATTTTTTCTATATATATTTTTAGTTGTCCAGATAATTTCTTTCTATTTTTAGTAGAGACGGGGTCTCGCTCTTGCTTAGGCTGGTCTTGAACTCCTGACCTCGAGCAATCCACCTGCCTTGGCCTCCCAGAGTGCTAGGATTACAGGCGTGAGCCACTGCGCCCGGCCTAGACTTCATTATTTTTGTGTATTTTGTAGGTTTTAAAAGTGAGACTCCTGGCCAGGCATGGTGGCTCAAGCCTGTAATCCTAGCACTCTGGGACACTGAGGCAGGAGGATTGCTTGAGGTCAGGAGTTCAAGACCAGCCTGAGCAAGAGTGAGACCCCATCTTTACTAAAAATAGAAAAATTAGCCGGGCATGGTGGTGTACGCCTGTGGTCCCAGCTACTAGGGAGGCTGAAGCAGAAGGATTGCTTGAGCCTAGGAGTTTGAAGTTGCTGTGAGCTAGGCTGATGCCATGGCACTCTACTCAGGACAACAGAGTGAGACTGTCTCAAAAAAAAGAAAAAACGAAGACTTTAAAAGTAAGACTCCTATTGGATAGGTTGTTATAGATTTTTAAAAAATTAAACAGTGACAGTGATCCACAAGTTTCTTGAATTATAGAAAGGCCTTTACATACACAACACGATGTCAAAATGGAACTATTTCAGACTCATTTTGGCTGAGGCCCCAAGATAACAGGGACCAAGTCCTCCTTGCATTTCAGTGTGAGACTCTAGACCACCTATGCAGGACTTGCAAAGGATGTGCCCTGGAACTGCAAGTGTTACCAGAAATAAAAGTGGCCAGAAACCTGGTGATGAGAGGTCTTCTTTCAGAAAGAGCTCTAAGTATGAGTTCCATAGCTCCTCCCTTCATTCCACGCCATTTCTCAGACATCTGACATAACCTTCCTTTGTTCAAGAACTGATCCCCGGCCCAATCATTTGGGACTAGAGTGGATAATTCTGTGGCACAGGCACAGCAAATATATGAAGAAGGAACCACTTGCACTTACTTCATGAGATGAGGTCTGTGGATGTAGCAGATTTCACAGATTGTCTGATGAATTTTCCACCAAACATCTCCTCCCCTTCACCAATTTCCACAAACAACTGGATGGCAAATCAATGATTCATTTGGCTACTTTCCTACCTGTTTTTTATGCTATTCGGTGTGCTAGCATTTCTGTGTACCAATACTTATCAACAAATATTTACTTAGCATCAATTATGTACAAGTAATTGCTACCCTAGAGTATTTTTCTTTGAGATTCTTTGTTCTTTTTTTCCATTTTCCTTTTTATAAGGTCCTGTAAACAAAACTGTAACAGGAGATGACTTCAATTTTCCTGCTGCATATTCCCCAGAATCTTTTGCTCTGGTGCATTCAAGGCTTGAGTGTGCCTCCATCATGTTTTTTGCAATATTACCTGGATCTTTTCTGCTCTAGAATTCTCTATGAGCTTCACCTTTGACTTGCTAGGTGAAGTTCTTTATAGGAGGGCTATATTTTGCTATAAATTCTCAGTAGTCATCATTAGAACCCAATCTTATATTTTCTATTGCTTGATGGTTGAATTCTTTTGAATTACCAAAATATCTCCTTTCATTTTAGCTGTTTCCATTTACTCTGACATCTGTAGATTCAGAACCGTTGCCGGTTTTCCTTATTGAAAAAAAAACCTTCAAACACTTCAGGACAACAACTTACAAAAGCATAATTTAAGAGCATTCCTAGTCAACTTCCTTTATGTTACATGTAAGGAAATTAGATATTCAATTCTTTTCAACTGAGTTTATGGAGGGTCTCCCATGTGTCAGGCACTCTATTATGTCCTAGGATTAAGTGACAAAGACCATATAGCCCCTTTCTCAAAAACTTTCAGTGATGACCCAATATCTAAAAAATTAGGCATAAACATCCCATCTGGATATTCAAGGCCCCCAAAGCTGGCCCCAAAGTTCTTTCCCAGATTGTTTTCCCAGATGATTCCTACCTGATCGTCCTGGTCCACCAATGGGTGACCTGATGTGTTCTTCTCTTACCTTCCTCCTTGCTCATTTGGGAACACTCTCTCCTCCTTCCTGCTATTTACACACCACACATCCTGGCGGACTCAGCTCATATGACACTTCCTTTGAAAGGTCTCCCACCAAGATTGCTTTTTCTGGTTTTCTCTTTTCTTTTCTTTTCTTCCTTCTCTTTCTTTCTCTTTTTCTTTGAGATGAGGTCTCACTGTGCTTCCCAGGCTGGCCTTGAACTCCTGGCCCCAAGCGATCCTCCTGCCTCAGCCTCCCAAGTAGTGGGTACTACAGGTAGGAGCCACCGTGCCCCGCTTGGTTAACTTTTCTCTTGTATATTTCCACTGCTCTTCCTTTATTACACTTAGGCACTGGTGCCTCATCCATTCCTAGCCCATACACTGGATGGCAGATTTGCCCTTTTCATCATGGCATCTACTGTGAGTGTAGCACACAGGCACAGGAGATCCATAAATGTTCATTGGATTGTGTTGAATTGTATGGCCAAAGGTCACACCGCTGGTTAGTAATAGAAACAGAAGTAGAAACAAAATGTCCTGATACCTGACCTGCTGTAATGGCTCAAGAAAATAAACCAGAATCCTCTGTTCTTCTAGAACTTATAGATTATCACTAAAAGGTGTGACATGTATGGTATATGTCATAAAAAATCTAAGATGTGTCTTATCACTTCTTCCTGGCTGTAAGTAACCCTCCCAGTTGTCAGTGAGCAGTGGGACTTACTGAGCAGAGCGACGCTGTCCATGCCCACAGATCTCCTCGGATCCCCTGTGTGAGTTCTGCGTGCACTTTGTTGGGCTCCGTGTTCCTGCACTTCTAAACAGCCTGCACCTGCGACTCACTTTGAGCCCTGCCCTTGGGTACTGGAGCCATTTTGCCCATACACAGAAAACTAAACGTCTAGGAATTTTTGTTTCCCTGGGTGGCCCTTAGCCAATGAGTGATGGGTATGGACATATGAAAGGCCAACTACCTGCCTCCAGCTGGGACAAACTCTGAGGCAGAGTGGATACTCCTGAGCTGCTGTCCTGCAGGATCAGGCAGAAGCTGCAACTTTACCTGACGTGTGCTTTTGCTTGGATCCTTCCCCACCCTGTCCTGCTTCTCCTATTCTCCCCACGGCCTCCTTCTGGGGGCCCTTTCTCTGTAAATCACTCGGGCATGAATCGTCATCTCAGGGTCTGCTTTTGAAGAATCTGAGCTAAGACCGTGTTGTATGGAAGACAATGGAAGATGAAATAAGACTTCAGCATTGCTCCCAAAGACCAAAATCAATTAGAAATTCTCATCTATGGACAGTTTACTTTCCTAGTGGCCCTTTTTGACTCACAAGCAGAAGCATCCAGAGTTCAAAATGCGCAGTCCAGATAACGGTACAGGGGAGGACAGGGGCCTTTGTAAGTCTGACATTAACACAGTATCACATTTGGCCTCATCTCCTGGCTGTTTGACTGCCTAAATCCTCAGATATAAAAGATGTTTGAGAATGCCTGCCACCATGGACAGTGCTTTATTGAGTGACATTGACTTGTCTACTTTCACAATGTGGAAAATTCTGTTCCTGAAGCAAAGGCAATGTTTGAGGAGTAAATGTTATGTGGAAAACACTGAGGCTAATTGACCAGCATATCCTATTTGCCAGCTTCCTACGCTCATGGGCTGGGTTACGAATATTGCCCAATCCAAAGGGACAGGGAAAGGGGTGGGGTGGCCACACTCTAATGTGCAGCTCCCTCTTACGTGAAACTGTGGCACTTTCACAATGGCTGTCGTAAGTACCTGCTTTCCTTTCTTAGATGGAGGTCTCTGAGGGCAAAAATGTGTGTGTGTTGCTCATAGTTGTGTTCCCAGAGCTTGGCACAATGCCTAGCACTAAGTAGGTGCTCAATAAATGTGCCTCGACTGTTTGTGGGAGCCCTGTGACTCTAGGGGCGAGGCTAGGTCCCTAGAGTCTGATCATTTGGGGTTTGCCTTCTCAGGACTAATACAGATCAAGGATTCTGGAGTTTAGGCTGTCCCTGCTACAGGTCACAATGGTACGCTCCAGAGAAACTGGCTGCTCCCGTTGACTGTTATGCTATTTCCACCTGTCCCACCTGTTCAATTTCAGTAAGAAGCCTCACGGTAAACCTGAGGCAGGCACAAGTTCTTCAGACCTAGGAAGTCTCGGAGAAGGCTCGTTAGGGTTTCCTAGCTTAAAAAAGAATCAAATTTGGTGTGGTCTGAATTCACTGTCCTGAAAATGACAAGACTTTGAACGGTAGACTATTTTAGCAGTCTTATTTTAATAGAGACAAGCCCCTGGTCTGGGAGAATGGAGACTAGACTCTGGAAGGAGAAGAGAGTTCTAGAAGGTTGTTTCTGCCTTTGATTCATCTTTGTGCTCTGACTACCTGTCAATTAATTGTATAAAATGTCATTGAGGGAGGAGGATCAATGATGATAAATTACTTAATGGGTACCATGTATGTTATTCAGGACACCCTTAAAGCCCTGACATCACCACTATGCATGTAACAAAATTGCATGTGTACCCCATACATTTATATAAATTTTAAAAAGACACTAGAGCCCCACATGTCCTGAGCACTCTGAAGACCTCTTGCCCATGCAAGAGTGTCACGTGCTCAGCAGCAGCTCCTTCTGCAGGCCCCACCTGTCCCCACGCAGCCTGTACACTCTCGGCCCTCTGCAGGCCCCCACCACCGTTGTCAACCCCCACCACCCCACTCCCCTGCCCACACCCTGGAGGGTGGCCTACTGCTTGCCCCGCAACTCCAGACCGGCTCCAGCCTGGCCAAACCAGTGAACTTCCCTGCTATCCAGTGGGCCAAACCACACCTTCTCCAGTGAGATCTGAACTCCTTCCAAGTTTGTCCTTCCTTGGATACTCTCTCACCCTGGGGTGATAAATGAATTTGCTTCTATCATATAGTCACTCTTTCATCATAATTCATAATTCATAATTCTTTACATTCAACATTACTGTTTAACCCCCATGTTGTTTCTCTCTTCCAGTTAGTCACTAGACTCATCTGTTAGGGTCCCTGTGGTCTCCCTTCTTCACTTGCACAGCAGTGCCCCAAAGCACACCTCTGAGAGCTGTTATTTACATACTGGTATGAATTAAGTGATCCTGTTACAGTGGAAAGATCCAGGACTTGGAATCAAAAGCTCAGAGTTTACGTATTTTTTTTTTTTTAAGTAACTTGAGTTAGATGCCTCTGAGAGCCAGGTTGTGTCCTCTCCACCCCTGTGCCCTTGTCTGCAATTGAGCCACCTGGCTGTGGGCTAGACCAGGAGGCCCTGTTTCTTTCTCCAGTACCCAAGAAGGAGTCGCGGAATTCTGATGGGGCTGTCAACAAAATGGCGACTTATCATCAGGGTCAAGTATTCGGAAAAATGACGCCAAGGGCAAAAGCAGAAAATGACAGCTATCTGTTTTCATTTAGTTTTCAAGCTAAAGATCTGTGAGAGGTTTGTGAAAATTATTGACTATTTTTACTATTCTCCCTTGCTCCATCTCATACCTTAAAAGCTGAAGCAATCTTTGGCCGCCACAGGGTAATTAGAAGCAGTCTGCTTCCTCTCTGCCCAGTTTCCCAGATGCTGGGAGAGTGGAATGTTGGCTGTAGGGAAAATTGTAAAATATTTTACATTTTTATTTATTGCTAAAGAATTGACACATTGTTCAATAGGTTCCAATAAGTAAATTCTATTCTCTGATTTACCTACTAAAAACCGTGAATGATGCCACAAGATTTAAATCATTTTGTGTTTTTTCGAATTGCTGCCCACATGCATCTTCACACCTTCCCTAGCATGCTTTCCCATATAGACTAACACTCGTATTCCTGAGTCAAACTCTGGAAAAAAGTCTACTTTCAGAGTTATTTTTAGTTTTTTAGTTTGTTATGCATGGCACCAAAACCACAAAATATTTGCACGAGCCAATGCTCAAAAAAGCATTGCCTTAAGCTTGTCTCTAGAAGCTGCTTCTGGCTCTAAGTTGCCAAGAAGGAAAGAGTCCTAACATGGATTTCCTGTTGGGGTCCTTTAGAAATATTAGTTTCTGCCAAATGTGCTTTTTGGAATTGACTTTTTTTTTTTAAGCCATTGGCTGGAAAATGCTGGGTGTGAGTATTTTAAAACAACTATAAATATGTGAGTTAAGAGAGTCATAAATGAGGTTGCCAGTTACCACAATTCATCAGTCTTTCATCCAATAAATAACTACTGAGCACCTATTATCTTCCAGGGACTACATGATGATTTAAGTCAAATTTAACTTGAAGATAAGTTTAAGTTTACTGTTGCCTTCCAAATGCAGCATATTATAGAAACATGAACAAACACTAGGTTTTAAGATAATCACCTCTTTAATATTTTTATTCCAATAGTCTTCAAGTTGACTGGTTCTGTTAAGGAAGAAAAAAAACTTTTGATAAAGAATTATGTGAAGTCAAGCCTTTCATTCTTTGTGTATTGTGTTTTTAAGAGACAGGATCTTGCCATGTTACCCAGGCTGGACTCATACTTCTGGGCTTAAGTGACCTTCCCTCCTTAGCCTCCTGAGTGAGGAGCATGAGCCACTACTCCTGATTAAGCCTCTCATTTTGGATATCTATATTCTTTAACTTTTTTCCTCAATAATCATTGAAGTAAAGCCAGGTGTGGTGGCTTTAGACCCCTCCCCTAGAATAATAATAATAATAGTAATAATTGAAGAAGACAAAAGATAAGAAAATAAGAAGGTCTGATAACACACAGATCTCTGCATTATACACACATTCTACAGGAAATTTTACCCAATAGAATGCTTTCTGACCAGAAAATAGCAAATGAAAATTCTGTAAAGCAACAGGTGTCCTGGAGGATGGTGGCCATTTAAGTATCAGTAGCAATCCTTTTATATTGTCAAAAGTATGTGCATTGCACATTCAGGCATTTAATTTTTGATAGGAACTTAATGTCTACAAAAATGCATATTATTTTGTTTTGAAGGGACACGTGATAATTGTATGTACTTTAAGGGGTACAGTGTGATGTTTCGATACATATCATTGTAATGGCAATCAACATAGTTGTTACCTCAAACACTTACTATTTCTTTGTGGTAAGAACATTCATAATCCTCTCTTCTAGCTATTTGGAAATATACAATACGTTATTATTGACTATAGTGACCCTATTGTGCAATAGAACACCAGAACTTGTTCCTCCTATTTCACTGTAACTTCATAACTGCTGACCAGCCTCTCCCCATCCTTCTCTCCCCCCTTCTCCCTCCAGCCTCTAATAATCTCTATTCTACTCTCTACCTCTGTTAAATCAACTTTTATAGATTCCACATGAGTGAGATCATGTGGTATCTGTCTTTCTGTGTGGGGAAAGGGAAACCCTTACACCCTGTTGTCGGGAATGTAAATTAGTACAGCCATTATGGACAACAGTATGGAGGTTCCTCAAAAAATTGAAAACAGAACTACCATAGATCCAATAATCCCACTGCTGGGTATATATCCAAAGGAAAGGAAATCAGTATGTCGAAGAGGTATCTGCCCTCCCACACTCATTGCAGCACTATTCACATAGCCAAGGTATGGAATCAACCTAGGTGTCCATCAGTGAATGAATGGGTTTTTAATGTGGTGTATATACACGATGGAATACTATTCAGCCATAAAGAACAAAATCCTGTCATCTGTGACAGCGTGGCACGGATAAACCTAGAGGACAGCGTGTCAAGTGAAATAAGCCAGGCACAGAAGGACAAATACCACATTGGTTCTTGACTTATCTCCCTTTATGTAGTAATTCAGAGTCTGTGGTAAATGAATAAATGCTCTTTTTTCCCCTAAAATATCTAATAAACATCACAAATATGCATTGTTGTCATCTCATTCAGGAATACTGAGTTGGCCCAATCTTTCATTTTCAGTTTGTTTTTTAGAAGCACTAATTAAATCATTTAAACTAGGTATAAAGTGAGAATTTACATAAAGACATTTAAATATGTCATTTGTCAACTAAGTATTGAGTAGTGATATTTAAAGCATCGTGTATGTTGCTAGATTCAATAAACGTGAATAAGATACTGCTTCTGCCCTGTAGAAGAATGTAGTTGGTGGGGCTGACAAACTCAGACAAGTCCGGTACAATGTGCTAAGTAGGTTTGTACAGAGGAGGGAGAATTACGTCTGCTGGGTTGGATGGAAGGAAGGGCGGGTCAGGGAAGTAGATACGTAGGAGGTGACTTCTGAGTTTGAGCTGATTCTGGGAAGCTGAATAAGCAGCTTAGTCAGAAGGATTAGGAGCAAGAGGAAAGGAAAGAGGAAAATCAAGAGGCTATAATAGAAAATATAGACATATGTTTATAAAAACTAAAAACATATAACAAAATAAGTAATGAACCGAATTAACAGGTAAAATACTGTTAACACCAGAATTTACCTATTTAGAAAAAAAATTTTAATTGAAATAATGGTAAAAAAGTTACTGTCAATAATATTGTATACAAAGATGTATTCTTTAGAAAGCAATCAAGTAACACCCACTAAAAATGTCTGCATGCTTTGACCCATAATCCTACTGCTGGGAATCTGGCCTACAGAAATAAAATTCAAAGTGCATAAGAGTATAAATACAAAGATATTTATTATAGTATTGCTGTTGGTGGCAAAAATCTGGAAACAATGTGAATGTCCATCAACAGGGGAATGGCTAAGTTACGGTACTGCTCTTTATGCAGAAGCTACTGAAAAGATTGAGTTACAGCTGTCTGAGTTGACTTAAAGGGATTTCCACAAGGAATGTTGGGTGAGGAAAGCATGATACAGAAAAGTGCATATAAATATGATCCCATCTTTGTAAAAAAGAAATGACATCTACCGGTATAAAACATATGTGTATAAACATGTTTGTGTGTATGTATTTATTTAAATAGAAAAATATGGAGGATATGGACGTCCAAACAACATGGTTTCCTTCGGAGGGTGGCTTGTGTGAGAAGAGGGGGAAGAAGGAAGAAGGAATCAGCCAGAATAAAAGAGGAAAAAATTAGTAAAAAAGACATGGGCCGGGCATGGTGGCTCATGGCCGTAATTCTAGCACTTTGGGAGGCTGAGGCATGAAGATCACTTGAGGCCTAGAGTTCAAGATCAGCCTGAGCAAGAGTGAGACGTCATCTCTACCAAAAATAGAAAAGATTAGCTGGGCGAGGTAGTGCGTGCCTGTAGTCCCAGCTCCTTGGGAGGCCGAGGCAGGAGGATCCCTTGAGTCCAGGAGTTTGAGGTTGCTGTGAGCTATGATGATGCCACTGCACTCTAGCTCAGGCAACAGAGCAAGACAGTCTAAAATAAAAACAGACATAATTGTGTTTATGTGTGTGTGTGTGTATATGTGTGTGTATGCATGTATATGTACAATATATGTATGTGTGTGTATAGTGTGTGTATATGTGTAGAGAGAGAGAGAATGTTTTATAAGAAAAGAACTACAGACTGAGGGGCATTTCAGATTGGTACCCTGTGTGAGACCCCCAGGACATTTGGGGGATTGCAGGGTTGCAGCATAGGGTGAAGTTGAGACCCACCTTTTTCTTCTTCAGTATCTGATATTCCTATCAGATACCACTGGTAAATGTAGGTGGCGTGGATGATTTTTCTTTTCAAGCTGACTGATGTTTCTTTCTTAAAGGAGTTGATAACCCATACCTTGGCGTTGTCATTGGCAAAGAGGACGATTTCTTTCCACGGGAAGATGGTCATCTTCAGTCCTGGATTATCTGGTTCATTATATCTTATGACATCGAGAGTGAAAGAATCAGACAACACAGGCCTCAGCCCAGCAGCTGGGCCGGCAGGAGGGAGCATCGGCACACACTGGCCCTGCCTCACCGAGACCCACAGAGACCCACGGGAATCAGCTCACTTTACCTTTCCGGTCTCAGTGGCCCCATTTGCAAAAGAGAGCTTGTACTGTGTGCCTTGGAGGGGAAGGACAAGCAAACAAACGAGAAATTCTCATAAAGAACCTTGATAACAAACATGCCAACCACAGATTATATTGTTCTGCTACCTGCTTCCCTTAAGCTTCCAAGAAAAAGTCTTTCTTTTGTCTACTTGAGTCATGGGAATACCTTTCGTGGAGGTAGAAACGTGTTTACTAAATGAAGTTTATGTATTTTCTTCTGCATGTCACACCTGCTGCATGTCACACACAATGAACCCAAGGATGCTCACTGTGTCTCGTTTTCAACACTAAAAAATCGGAAACCACCTATATTTTCAAAAATAGGAGGTTAATTAAATAAAATAGGATTCATGCATTTTGTAGACTCTCATGGAGAGACAAAAATTCAGCAACAGCAGGACTGTGGCCATGCAAGTGGGAATCCGCTAAGGAGTGTGTAACAACTCACCTGCTGAGAAAAAAAAGAAAAAAGATCCAGCTATAGAACAATGTTTATTAAGGTGGAAAAATGTTCACAAGTTATTTACAGGTAAGGCTGTGATAGCTAGAGGAATCAAAGGCTAACTAAATCCTCCTTGATCCATGCATTTTAGCCTATAGAAAGGAGTACTTTTAACACCACGAAGCAAATAAGGCTATCAGGCGGAGTGGAGTAGACAGGAAAGAGAGAGAAGGAATCGGTGCCTACCACATTTTCATACTCTGGTCCCCCAACTGGATGCTCTCATAGTTCAAGCATTCTCCTCCAGTGCCATGGACTGAATGTTTGTGTGCCCCCAAATTCATATGTTGAAGCCCTAACCCCCCCCCATATGATGGTATTTGGAGATGGGGCCATTGGGAGGTAATTATGTTTAGATAAGGTCATGAAGGGGGGTGGGTCCTCTTGATGGATTAGTGCCCTTATAAAAAGAGGAAGAGAGAGATTCCTCTCTCCAAGAAAAGGCCACATGAGAGCGCAGTGAGAAGTGGGCCAACTGCAGGCCAGGAAGAGAGCCCACACCGGACCCAATCATGCCAGCACCCTGATCTTAGACTTCCCGCCTCTACCCATTACCCAGTTCCAAAGCCATTTGGACATGTTTAGGTATTTGTTAAAGCAGCACGCTGCTTCTTGGTACCGAAATCTATTAGCCAGCTTGGGCTGCCATAGTGGAATGCCATAGACTGAGTAGCTTAAACAACAGATATTCATTTTCTCACAGTTCTGGAGGCCGACTAACACACCCAGCATGGAGATGGCCGGTGATCATGTAAGTCCCGTCTCAAAGACTCTCCTGGGCTCCACATGCCAAAGCTGTTCCATGAGGGAGGCCACAGCAAGCCTGGCCTCGGCGAGAGCCACCCGCAGTGTCCTCCACACTTGCACCGCTGCACACTTGTTACTCTGTCCTCCTGAAGGAGTGCCCACAGGGCCAGCAATACATATATTAACACAACGTGTTAATGGGGGTTATCTCTGGGTGATAGAGTTATGAATAATGTTTATATTCTTCTTTAAACTTTAAAACATATTTTTATATCTCACATAGCAAACATAAGTTACTTTTGTTATTGGGGTGGAAGGGCCCATTGATTTACATTTATGCCATGGGCTGGGGCAGATCTTAGAGCAGAACAAGCGCCCAAAGAGAAGAAAAGGTCCTGATTTTGCTCTAACCTATGGTGTGACCTTGGGTAAGTCATTTCACCTTCTGGGCCTCAGTTTTCTCATCTGTAAAATGACCCCTTTGAACGAAATGACCTGTAAAGTTCATTCTAGTTTTGATAGTCTATGATTTGCTAAAAAGCAAACACAAGTTTGCTTTTTAAAGGTGAGGAACAGGAGGCTGGCTTGGGAAGATCAGAGACTCCCGGTTGTGTATGTGAAAAATCTTTAAAGCTGATCAAACAGACAGCTCGTTGCAGTGTCTGAAATTTCTACTTATTTCATTAGATAAAACACAAATGACATTTATGGGAACATCCTATCTCTTGTTTGGGAGATGAGAATGATATACTTGTGAGCTCTCTACCTAATAGGCGCAGTGAATGTTCATTCAGAACCCTCTGCAAAGGTGGTGATGAGATTAAAGGAGATTTTAGATTTGTCTGAACACTTCTGGGAAATGACTCACTTATCCATTTGGTGAACATTTAGGAAGCACATACCTCTGATTTGTTCTGAGTAAAAGTTCTGAGTTATGAATGTTCCCCATGCTATTCAGAGACACCACAATATTGTCATATATTTTTGACCAGGTTCCCTTTTTAAAAGAACCTTGACAAATTCGTCTCGGATAAACAAAACATCTTGATATAGAGATTCTCAAGCATTTGGTTGATGACCCAGTGTTTATATTGGCAAAAAAAAAATATTAAGAGCTTTATAGAAATGGTAAATCTTAAAATATCTTATACCAAGTGAAAGGAAAGACATATTATCAGCCTGAATTACAACAATAGGGAATTCAATTACCCATGTTGTCAATTTTCTAGAAATGTTTTTAAAACGGTGAAATTTTCTCTCTCTTTTTTTTTTTAGCGTTTCCAAATACACTTTACAATGTTGTTAGCATTTGCTAAAAATTTAAAAATCACTCACTGTTCCACCACTGTGTAATCAGCCCCACAAATAAATACAAAATGACACTCCCCCATATACGTTTTCCCTGTAGCTTTCTCATGCTTTGGATTCCCAGAATACTGGGGCTTGATGACCACAACATTATAATCTTCCTGATTAACTAATCCTTTTACCTTTTGAGTTGTTTCCCAGAAAGGGCAGACGCTTCACAGTGTAACAAAGCGAAGACGCACCACCCATCACTAACCTGTAACTTCTGAATTCGGTCTCCTACACGCATTGCTTTCAACACAACCTGCCCAGAAACATGTAGCCACCTCCCTGAATCCCTTATAAAAAGCTCCTACCCTCAGTTGGTCAGGGAGATGGATTTGATGCAGTTCTCTCGTCTCCTAGTTGCATCATCTGTAGTAAATTACCTTACTTCCTTGGCAATCCTCATTGTCTCAGCAGTTGGCTTTCTGTGTAGTGAACAATCCAACCTAGGCAAGAACGTCTTTGTGGGTTCAGTAACAACTGCAACCGATGATTTGTTTTCATTTTTCTGTATTACTTTCCAGGCTCCCTCTGTTTATTTATGCAAGTAATTTTTGCGTAATTGTATCCCATAGCTGGCATATGTTTTGGAGTCTTGCTTTTTAACATGTCACATTATACCTGGGAGTGATCCCTGGTGTTGCCTCATAGTCTTAGTAAACGACCATTTATAATGACTAGGCGATATTCCACCCTGTAGATATATATGTGTGATTTTTTTTTTTTTTTCTACAACATACTTTACAAAGCTATCCCAGGACAGCCCAAACCTTAGTTGCTTACTTTTGTGATTTACAGCCTCTGGGAAGAACTGAAACCCTCATCAGCTGCCAAAATTCACCCAATATCGATTGAATCCTTTGGGTAAATCCCTCCTTGCTTTTTCTTTGGGATGAAGATAGTTTGCGGAAAGTCAATATTTTTAATCCCTAACATCTACATGCTACTTGGTTTTTATCAGTTCACTCCCCTTCCCCCATGGAAAGAGAATGCAGAAGAGAGAATAGAGCAGAAAGAGCAGGACAGATGATGTAAGCACTGAAGGTAACTTTTGCCTGCTTTAAAATGTTCCTAGTGTTACATCTGAGCACCATTCCCTTGAGGGCTTTAGGGGCACCTATTATCATTGGCTGCATTTTCTGTTGGGAAAGTAGAAGCCATTGAGGTTAAGTGAAGGTCAAAGGTCAAATGGCAGCCTGCAGTAGGGTTGGCCTGAGGATTCCTGTCTCCCAGCTCATTGCGCACTGCAGCGATGTCGCTCATCAGAGCATTTATGGCCATTCATCCAGACCTACCTCTCTCCCCTCCCGCAGCTGGGTGAGCTCCATAAAGCAGGCCAGGAAAAGATCCCAGGAGTCAGGCCACTGGCAGTTTCCAGGACAATGCTTTGCTGCTGCTCCCATCATTACCCCTCCCAGCAAACCAGAAAACCAGGCTACTCCAAATGTTGCAGGGCGTCTATCCACTTCCCTTTGGGGATAGACTCATCCTTCCTCCTGTGTCTCCCCCAAAGCCCAGCCAGTAGAAAAGAATGGAAGAGTTTGGAACTCTCTGAGGCAGGGAAGTGTGCTTGGCAAGGTAGTACATTGTGAAGCACAGGGAATCTGGAATCAGCTCAACAGGCTTGACTTTAGGTTCTATTCTCAGGACTGCTGCTAGTCCATATGGTGCCTTTGCTCATATTAGAAAAGGGCCTCCTCTCTGGGTGGGTGCAGTCCTGCTGGTGTGTGGCCCGGCAAATGGAACACAGGCTGGATTTTGGTCTCTATGTATTTCTTTGGCTGGGTTTTCACGGGCAGTGAAAGACTTACTTGCATGACTGCATGCAGGTGCCCTACCCATCCTTTCCTACTGGTGACTTAAGCAAGTTTCTGAGCCTTGGTTTCCCATCTGTGAAAAACCAAGGTTTTTTAGGGGGTTGTTAGGAGGTTAAATGAGATACCGAGTATAAAATGCCTAGGATGGTGCCTGTCAGCAGAATGCAGGCATTCAATAAAATGGTAGCTGTTATCACTAGCTGATGAAGTTACGGCTTGGCTTTATAAAACAAGAAAAGCCTCTACTTTTTCAGATTCTCTTCAGAAGCTTGATTTGCCTGGAAACGTATTATGTAAATGAAGGACAATTATGAAAAAGGAAGGTGAGATGCATAATGAATTATTTGTTATCATTTTAATACAAATATTATGATTCTTTTTGGTTGCACCATGTCAAGTAGGCATATCTGGTATGGAATTGCTAATTGCATGTTTAGTTCAAGAGAGGATCATTTGTAAGTCCACACCCTGACACACCCATGCCTCCGGAGAAAACTTCCAATTTCGTGGGACGTCCTGGGCACTGGGACAGACAGCTTCATTCAAGTTACTATTCGGTGAATTCTTGTTCTACTCCTGAATGGGAGGGTGAGTGATACAAGTGAGTAATTCAGAAGCAAACGCTGGGGAATGCCTGATTTGCATAGGCTCATAAATGAGCCTCCTAAACCGGGTTTTAAAAGGAAAAAAAAAGGGAGCTATTGAGTACTTCCTAGGCCAGGTGAGGCCCCAGCTCAGTTGGCAGCTCTCTGTTCACCGGATAACACGGTCCTTCGTTATTTAATCATCTTGGTGGGAAGGGAACATCTATAATTTAGCCCTGGGAAACATTTTTTTTCTGATTTTTTAAATTAATAATAAAATAGTATTTTGTGTGTTCTTAAAGTCACGACAGAGCAGGCATGAACTGTCAGCTTACCTCAAAGGGGAACACTTGCCTTTTCTAGATGAACTTGCATTGTCTTCCAGGGAGTGCATCTTTCATAATTTAGCATAACTTCTTTGAAAGGAAGTCTATAATCCTTAAATAACTCTGTAGTTCTCTTGCCTGGAGTCTTCCTTTCAACTTTTTTTTTTGTGTGTGGAATATTTTATAATCAAGTAATTACACTGATTTTAAAACACGCCACCATAAATATATCACTCCAGAACTCACTTAAGATTCTGAAGGGAGCCCGTTTCACTCACAAATCAAAACAAAGCAACAATCACAGCAGAAAATCACCATGACAAACTTTAACAGAAAGAGAACACCTAAAGACTCAGCGACTCAATGTTAAAGGGCTGGGAAATCAGGTTGTTTCCAATTATGATGGCCTTTTACTTCCTGTTTCGCAGAATCAAATGAGATGGGAGCAAGTCAGGAGATGGGGATGATAACCCTGTAAATCGCTGGGTGTCGCAAGGTGCCCCACCTGAGCCTAGATGCCCTTCAGACTGGAGCTGTTTGCAGGCCGGTGGCTCCTTCAGGTATCTCCTTGCAGAACTGAATGCTTGAGAGCATTTGTGTTTTGAGCAGAGGGAAAAGAGAAGAATTTTGTGTCTGGCTTGGGAGAGAGATGGGGGAGGGTGGATGAGGAAAATAAAAGGGGAAGGCATAACATATCCTGCCTCTTCTGCCTGCCCCTGCCCCCAGCACTCATATAGGTTCACACTGGCCAGAGGGGCTCGTCTACAGCCAAAACCAAAGCATCTGGTTTCCAAGTGTGGGGCTTTAGGAATCTAGACGACAAGCACAGCCTGAGGTTGGTGACGGGGCCAACCTGCCCACTTCTTCTTTGCTTCAAAACTCAATGCAGCTTTTGTATTTCAACTCAGGGCAGCCTCAAGTTACCAGGGGAGCCTGGCAGCCTTCCTTCTTAGGTGGGACATCTTTATAATTCAGCATGAATGTCAGTGTCACTTGCTGGCACTCATAGGCTGAGTCTGCTGAGGTCTGGGCTGTTTTGGTTTTAGGAATAACTATTTATAAATGACTTTAACATATGTTATCTCAATCCTCCCAAGAACCTTGGGGAGAATACTGCCGAAACAGGGACTCAGTGGCCATAAGTCTTATGGTGACAAAGCCGGTATGTGCTGAGCTGGGGCAGGGACTTGGGTCCCCCAAGAGACCTGCACTCTCCAGGTGACCAGTACACACTGCAGCCACCTGATAAGACCGCCTCATGCCACAAGAACACATTACAGTGAGTGTTTTTACATATTGCTCTGATCTCTGTGAATTGCCAGGAGGCATAATATGGTGCTACACACTGTGTTTATTAACAGTGTTGACCATGGGTGTTGGATGTCATCGTGTGCCAGGCCCCTGAAGAATGCAGTCTGGTAACATGGTTTCTCTAAAGCTTTGTTTTCAAAACAGGTCTCATCTTTTCTCACCTTTCCTTACTTCTGCCAGCTTTCTTATCCTCTGTTTTACATTTGGAGCTCAAAGGATGTGACAAAAATAAGAAGAATTAAAAATTGAAAAATCAATAAAATAAAATCCTGAACCCAAGAAAGATAAAATTTTACTTTAAGCCAGGTACAGTGGCTCACACCTGTAATCCTAGCACTCTGGGAGGCCAAGGCAGGAAGATTGGTTGAGGTCAGGAGTTTGAGACCAGCCTGAGCAAGAGCGAGACCCCCATCTCTACTAAAATAAAGAAAAAAAAAAAGAAAAAATTTTACTTTAAAATGTAACTCAAAAATTATCGTCATGTAGGCAGTGATGGGTTAACTACACATGTGACATAAAAAAACATATGAGGCGTCCTCATTTTATTTCTTACTCTAAAATGGGAACCCCTGAAAATCAGAACGTAGGCTACCTCACCATAATAAAATGTCTGGCTGGTCATCTCTGCTCACCCATCAGAATTACACAGCAAACATTTTCAAATCACAGAGGCCCAACCTCAACTCTATTTCTGCTGAATAGAATCTTTGGAGGTGGAGCTCTGTTTTAAAATTTTCCCAAATGGTTCTGATATGCACTGAACTCACAATTTTAGTGAAAACCCAAGGAAACAGGGGCCAACGCAGAAAGCAGGAAATGCCCTCTAGTGGCCAAAAGGAGCCATTCCCCATTCTCCAGAATATCGGGCCTTGGGATCCATGGCAGAGCAAGAGATTGGAACAAACGTCTCTGTTGTAAATGACATGATAGGCCGGGCGCGGTGGCTCACGCCTGTGATCCTAGCACTCTGGGAGGCCGAGGCGGGAGGATCGCTTGAGCTCAGGAGTTTGAGACTGGCAAGAGCGACACCCTGTCTCTACTAAAAATAGAATTAGCTGGACGTGATGGCGCGCACCTGTAGTCCCAGCTACTCAGGAGGCAGGAGGATCCCTGAAGTCCAGGAGTCTGAGGTTGCTGTGAGCCAGGCTGACGCCATGGCGCTCGAGCCGGGGCGACAGAGTGAGACTCTGTCTTACAAAAAGAAAAAGAAAAAAAGACATTATAGTCCACTAATTCCACCAACGCCCCTAAAACTTAAACTATAAGACCAATGAGGGCAGGAACCACGGGTTCTTTTCTTGCCCCATGAAGGCCCCCAGCATAACAGTTGACACATTATGGTGTAAAACCTAAAATTAGGGCTCAACATTATGTGTTACCTTGAAATCTTGAAAAATCAAGAGGGCCTTGAATGGCTCCCTCATTCTTCTCCCCCGATAGCCAAACAACCCTCCTTATCAAATGGACCAGGCGCAGCTCCTGCTTACCTCTGAGTAGCCAGTTTCCTGCCAGCCCATGGAATTATTCAAGCAGTTGATCACATCCTCTAACAGGAGCTCCTTTGATACTACAAATCATGCCCCCATGGCACTTGGTTGTCACTCTGTTCCCTAGTGCAACCCCTGGGTGGCCCTGTGTGGCATGCAGTATCTTCCTTCCCCATACAGTGACTACCTGTGACTGATAAACTGCTGTCAATCTCAACTGCCCAGTGTCGGACGCTGTGTGTTGGGCCATCCCCATAATCTTGGGCCAGAATTGCTCTCTCACCAATGGGGTAGAGAGGAGACATCAAAACATCCATACAGAGTGTTCAGTAAACATTTGTTAAATGAATGAATAAATAAATAAGACCAAAGGGCTCTTGACAAGTTTAGTTGTCTTTATTTTATTGATTTCTTGGCAATTTGCATACCCTCAAAGTGATCATAGGCACACAATGAATGTATCTGTAGAATGTTAGGGCTGGAACATATCTTAGCAACCTTCAGGATTAACCTCCTCATTTTATTTCTAAGACAACTATTGTCCGGGCAAGAACATGAATTCCTCAAGGAAAGCAGCTATGTTTTTTTAATTTTTATATTCCCTCAGCTCAGCATAGAACTGGTGTACAGTAACATGTTTAATAAATAAATGATTGAATATGGAGAGATTAAGTGAATTTCCCTGGAGCTCATGCTAGATAACTGTACCACAAGGACTTAATTCTAGAATCCAATTCAACAGATATTTATTGCATGTATTCTGTGAGATACAATACCTTGCTAGGTACTACGAGAGTAAAAGTGGGACTTGAGGCATGCGCTATAAAAATGAGAAAGGCATCTTTCTCTGCCCTCAAAGAGCATATACTGTGCTGTACAGTATGGTAGACTGTGCCTTCCAATATGGTAGCTGCCAGCAACATGAAGCATTTGAAAATAAAATTAATTAGAATTAAAAATTAAATTACTCAGTTACAGTAGCCACATTTCAAGAGTTTAATAGCTACATGGTGGCTAGGGCTAGCACACAGGACAATAGAGATATAGAATGTTTTGATTGCTGTGGGAAGTTCTATTGGATAGCACTGCCATAGAAGGAAAAATGTCATGAAGCCTGAAACCATAATATACGTCAGAAGGTACAAATTAACTGCCATGAGGTCAGAGGCGGTGGTTTTAGGATCAGTCCCCACTTGATTTTAAGTCCTCTGAGGACAGGGACCCTGGCTTCTAGTACTTAGTATGATGCCTGGCTCATAGAAGATGCTCAACGCATGTTTATTGAATGAAAATAAATGACCCACAGCAGAAATAGTTTTTTCACTAACATTTCAAGAATAGGGAATTGTAGAGAATAATATGAGCATCATCCATATATCCACAGTCCAACTTTGTAAAATGTTACATAAAATTTTGCTACATCTGTTCCAGATCTTGTATTTGTTTTAGGAAATACGTAAATTACAGATTATTTGATGCTCCTGTATTCTCTGCCCAATTTCTCTGAATATCCTGTCAAAGCCCCTAAATACACTGAATTTGGTGTTTGTCAATTCCATTCATGTTTTTACACCCTTTCTACATAATATTATATCTGTAAACAACACAGATGATTGTTTTGCATGTTTTTAAATATAATACAAATGGTATCATACTGTACACATCTTTCTGCAATGTTAAAATTTTGCTTAACATTGTATTTTATGATAAAAATGTATCCATATTTTATGTAACTCTAATAAACTTATTGTAATTGCTATATTCTATTGTATTAAATACCTCACAATTTGTCTATTCTACTTTTGATGGAAATTGGTCCTGTTTTCAATTTTTACAATTACCAATAAAGCTGTAATGAACATTCTTATAAGTGTTCTCTTATGTAAACATTCAGGGTTTATTCCTAGAAGTAGTATTGCTAGGTCTGAGGTTATGTGGATATTCAACTATTCTAAACATCAACAAGTTCATTTCCAAGGGTATTAAAAACTTATATTTCCATCAGCATTGTATGAATGTTCTCATTGTTCTACATCTTTGTCAACACTCCTTATTGTCAGGCTTTTACTGTTTGCCAATCTGATAAAGTGAAATGATGCAGTGTAGTATTCCCTAGGATGTTAAAAACGTAAGAACAAAGCAAAAAAAAAAAAATGCCTATCCTGTCATAATCCTGGCATTGGGGTATGAGGGGAATAACAGAGTTATTGAGTTTTCATGTTGCGATGAGGAAATTGGCACTTGGTCCAAAGTGAAGACTGATGTTCAAGATAAGCATAACTATGCAAGAAGAGTAAAAGACAATCACCATCCAATACCTTCTTGCCACTGCTAGACATAGGCCAGGAAACTTTTAAATAAGATTTGGAAATCAGAACATGTTCAGCATGTTTACAGTATGTTATATATTCTTCCTGAGATACACAGAATTTGTTTCCTCCTATGTCCCATTAAATGCATTCCAGGTTCCCTAGCCTTCCACTCCTTTGTCACAGGCCAACTTCTGGTGGAAGAAATTACTGGAAAGTGAGGAGCTGCATAAATTAGATATCTATTGGTGGGAAATCTGAGCAATCTGAAAGATTGTCAGCTTAATAAGAGGTGAGGTAACAAGTATAGACTATATCTTGCAATATTTGCTCACGGCTAATTCATGTAGATACTTTAAATGCTCAAAGCACAGAAAATAATCCTATAATTTAGGAACATATTACTATTTCATCTTGCAGAGATTTTCTAGTATGATTCTAGCTAATACCCAAGGAACTAAAATGAACCAGTTTAGAAGGGATTTAGAGCCTGGGGCAGTGGGAAACACCCATGGCTCCACTTCCCCAAAGTGGTTCTTTGATGGAAATAAAGTATTTCTTAGCAACCTTTCATTATGGCTGGCATACTCATGGGAAATTTGAGATAATGCCAATTCTACCTCGTTTAAATAGGATTTGGAAATCAGAACACACATCACAGTTATTACTCTGTGAAATCCCTCTCAGAGTAATAACTTGAATTTTTTTTAAGGGATACAAGATCTGAGAATGTTTTCCTTGCTTCTTCATGTGAACTAGAGAGTTGTGACAGAGAAAGAGGATCAGTTAGACTCTGAGCAGCCAACTGAGATCTGCAGAAATAATTGAGATGAAAGCTCAGAGGAACTAATTGTGTTCCATTTACTAATCTGAATCTGGCCCTTGGTTTTATTTTTCAGAAAGGGAGATTTATGTCACCTATGGTGTTCTTTCCTAAAACCTATTTGTAGAGGACAGCATTTAGAAAAATTATATCTTCTTAAAAGAATCAGCCTGGCTCATTCAAAAAAGCCGCTGTCAATTTCCATCATGACTTCTAGAACTTGCAATGAAAAGGCTGTTTCCACAGTAGAGCACATGATTGTGAAAAGCTAATGGACATTTTTCTCATGAGAGAAAATTGTTCCTTTAGTGAAGCATGCAATATAGGTATGTTATACCTATAAGTTAAAAGCTAAAAATATGGTCTTAAAGTTAAGAGTTTTGACCATAGTTAAACAATGTAGGTTCAAATCTTTTTTTGCCCCGCCATTGAGCAATTTATTTTGTCTGTGTGTTTATTTCCTCACCTGTATGATGGGGAAAAGTTGTTCCAAGGACTATTTGAGATTCATTAATTCAACAAATATTTATTAAATGCTTCCTACTTGCTAGCATTTATCCCAGGCGCTGAGGATAGAGTGGTGAATAAAGTCTCCATTCTTGCAGACTTCCATTCTAGCTGGGACTCCAGGTGTGTGCCACCACACCTGGCTAATTTTTTTTACTTTTTGTAGAGATAGGGTCTCACTATGTTGCCCAGGCTGGTTTTGAGCTCCTGGCCTCAAGTGATCCTTCCACCTTGGCCTCCCAAAGTGCTGGGTTTATAGGCATGAACCACCACACCCGGCCTGGGACACTATTTTAGAAGGGGCAGTCTGGGAAGACCTCTCTGAGCAGGTAACATCTGAGCTGAGATTTAAATGATGAGAAGGAGCCAGCTCTCTGAAGGAGGTAAGGTGAGGAAGAGAGTCTCAGGCAGAGGGAGATAAAGGCCTGGGGCTGGATCCAACTTGCATGTTCAGAGAACAGAAAGAAGGCCTGCATGGCTAGAGTGGTAAAGACAAAGCCAGAGAAGCAATCCAGACCACAGTGAGGAGTTCAGGTTTATTCTCCATGTAGAAAGTGTGGGAAAGAATTGGGTTTAACCAGAGTGGGATTTTGCCAGGCGGTGTGATATAGAGAGAAGAGCAAGGGAATTGGGGTGTTGGTAAGGAAGCCATTATACTCATGGACCTGAGACTCTGCTGCTGGAGGCGAGGGAGGGCAGGAGGGGAATGAAGGAAGGGCCAAAAGACTGGAGTTTGATGAGCCTGAAGAATTGCAGGGTTTGGGGCACTGGAGTGAGTTGGAAAGTAGGAGATGGTGATCAGAGAGTGGATGCTTGAAGTCAAAATTTGCAAAGTAGGGAAGTTACTGGTGATATACACAGAGTTGTGGGCAAAATGCTTGGCAAATAATAAATGCTCATAAGATATTAGCCGCTATTACTGTCTTTTAAAGTATTTAATTTTAAATATGCAATATAGTCATGTAAATCAGAGTTTCAAAGTACAAATGAGTACAGATGAAAAATCTCCCTTTCACTCTTGTGCCACCTGTCTTATATTTTGCACACTGCTCTGCACCCTCGTTCTTCCCCTTAGCAATCTCTTTTATAAAGAGCTTTCTCATTCTTTTTTTAAATTTACTAGATTACCAGTTTATTATGAAAGAATGAAACTTAGGAACAGCCAGATGGAAGAGATGCACTGGGCAGGATATGTGGGAAGATGTGTGGAGCTTCCATGCCCTCTCTGGGCACCAACCTCCACATACTGACAACTTGGAAGCTCTAGCTTCCTTTCTTTGTATGATTTTTTTTTTTAAATGGATACATAGAGCTGTCCATTGTCTAGATGAACTATTTTCACCTAGCTGGTCCACAGTGATGGACAGTTAGGTAGTTTCCAAACTTTCCACTACTATAAAAAAAAAAAGCCGTATCATTCCCAAATGACTCACAGGGAAAAAATGCTGTAGTAAGTAGCCATTTCAGCCATCATTTTGTTCGTGAGTGAGTAGCTATTATTATTTAAAAGAGAAGCAAAAATTAAAACAAATGTAACAATGCTCAACTTCATTAACTAATGTTCAAAGAAATACAAATACAAAAGGGATAACAGTTCTTCTCCCATCAGATTGTTGCTGATGCCTCAAACAGTATAATGCTGAGTGTTGATCAGGTCGTGGGGAAACGGGCAGTCTCACCCACTACTTATGGGAAAGTAAAATCATTAAAACAAGAAGAAAAGCTTAAAAAATATTTCTATCTTTTGGCTTAGCAACTTCACTTCCTGAGAAAATATTCAGAGTTCTACAAATGATTTGGGCACATGGATATTTACCCCAGTTGTTTGTAAAACTTAAAAAAGAAATCCAAATATTCAGCTATAGGGGATTGGTTAAATAAATTATGACATTTTCCTATGATGGAATGTTTTTCCTCTATTCTTTGCTTAACCAAGTCCTACTCATTCTTCTTATTTTGGCCTAAATGTTACTTTCCTGGACTAACCTTCCCAGACCCACCGGAAAAGGGTAAGACACCAGGTCACTCATCTTTACTGACTGCTCTTGTTTCTTTCTCTAGCAATTAGCAACATTATATAATAATTAATATTTACCTGCAAAATTGTTTGCTTGATGTCTGTCTCCACACTCTGTTTTAAGCTCTGTGAGGACAGGGTTTGTTTGGTTTTTTTGTTTATACAAAGTGCAGCTCTTGGCATATGCAAGTATTCCTCACTACCTGAATCTATTTAGTACCCACATTTGTGTAGGGAGGCATACTGCATTATCTAACTCTATTTGGTTTCTGAGTTTTACTATTTTATTTTATTTTATTTCATTTCATTTTATTTTTTGAGACAGGGTCTTGCTCTGTCGCCCAGCCTAGAGTGCAGTGTTGTCATCACAGCTCACTGCAACCTCAAACTCCTGGGCTCAAGTGATCTTCCTGCCTCAGCCTCCCAAGTGGCCGGGACTACAGACGTGCGCCACCACACCCAGCTAATTTTTCTATTTTTTGTAGAGAGGGAGTCTTGCTCTTGCTCAAGCTGGTTTCAAACTCCTGGCCTCAAGCAATCCTCCTGCCTCTGCATCCCAAAGGGCTAGGATTACAGGCGTGAGCCACCAAACCTGACCTGATTTCTGAGTTTTAGATAGTGAATAGTCAGATTTTAGACAGTGAAGCATTTATCAAAAATTTGCTTTACTCTATTTTATTCCCAAAGTTCAGATATCAGGAGCAAGAGCTGGATAGTGAAGGATTCACACTAAAAATTTATTTGTATCTATTAGGTTCCCTGATACAAGAGTTAAGATGTCAATTATATTGCATATTGAATAAATAAATAATGTAATTATTATAAGTTACATTTTAGAAGAAAAATTGAAAAATGTCCCAAATATGTTATTAAATAAGAAAATTAGATGACAAAGCAGGATTTAAAAATGCCCTGAGTGCTATGGAGAGGAACTGTGATTCCTGAACATCATTCCCATGATTGAATTGCTTTCAATTCAGGTGGATCATGGGAATCTCAGTCATACTAGTTGTTCAGACATACGCAAGACTCAGCCAATTTGGGCTAATGAGGTACAAGGAGAACCTTCTTGGGTTCTTCTGGAAAGAAACTATGGTCAATCTCTCTTACACTGGCTGGATGTAAATGAAAAAGCATGCATCTTGATTGCTGCTGCAGCCATTGATTGAGAAACCACTCAAAGAATGAAGCCAACATGTGTCAAGTAGCATGCAGAAACAGAGAGGACCTGGCTTCTCCATGACATCATCAAGCATCTAGACTGCAAGTTAGACAAGCCAACAAATGTTCTTATTGCTTCACTCATTTCAAATTGGGTTTCTATTACTCACATTCTTACACACAGTAGTAATAGACATAAAACAATTATTCAATAAATATTAGCTATTATCATTTAGTGAAAAATTATAAGTAATAACTAATATATTATGAGCTCATTAAAAAGCAAAGTCTATAGCCATTATGGAATGCAGTATGGAGGGTCCTCAAAAAATTAAAAATAAAATTACCATATGATCCAGCAATCTCACTTCTGGATATACCCTGACATATCCAAGGGAAATAAAATCACTATCTTGAAGAGATATAACCATTCCCATGTTCATTGCAGTATTATTCACAACAGCCAATATATAGGAACAATCTAAGTGTCAGTCAACAGATGAATAAAGAAAATGTAGTACAGACACGCACACACACGCACACACACACACACACACACACACACACACACACACACAAATGGAATATCATTCAGTCATAAAAAAGAAGGAAATCCTGCCATTTGCAACAACATAGATGAACCTGGAGGACATAAGTAGAATAAGCCAGACACAGAAAGACAAATACTGCATGATCTCACTTATATGTGGAATCTTAAAAAGTCAAACTCATAGAAGCAGAAAGTAGAACAGTGGTTACCAGGGGCTGAGGGGTAGGGGAAATGGGAAGATATTGGTCAAAGAGTACAAACTTTCAGTTATAAGATAAATAAGTTCTGGAGACCTAATATACAGCATGGTGAGTATATGTAGTAATAACATATTGTATACTTGAAATTTGCTAAAAGAGTAGATCTAAGTGTTCTTACCACACACAAAAAAGGTAACTATGTGAGGTCATGGATATGTTAATTAGCTTGAGTGTAGTAATCATTTCACTATGTATATCAAAAGATTGTGTTGTACATCTTAAATTTATTCAATTTTTATTTGTAAGTCATACCTCAATAAAACTAGGTGGAGCAGAGGCAAAGTCTACATATTCATGCAGAAAAAGCCAGACAGCTCTATCAAAATATTAACAGTGGTAAACTCTAATACCTTTGGGTTGTGAGGATTGGGAAGGGTGCTTGGGATAAGAGGAGAAAGTAGTAAGTGGTCATCTCAGAGAGAGTGAGGGGGGTAAATGTAACAGGATTGTCAAGCAGAGCTGAGGGCCCCTTTCAGATTCAAACTTAGGGACTTCTCAGTGGTTCTAGATTTAAAATGATTATGGAACAAGCCCTAAAAGAGAGTCTGATCTGAAATGTTTGTGTAAAGTTCTCCTGAACTCAGAAACAAAACAAAGGGAAACATCTGATTTTAGTTGTTAAGAAATCAAATGCCAAAGAATATGCAAGAAAATGGAGGAAGTGGCCCAATTTACAGTTCTCTTCTAATATGCAGATAACTCTGTGAAATTCAATGCTAAACCAGTTGGCCACTGAGAGTGTCAGCAACAGCAGTAGTAGATTTTTAGAGCAGTGTTTTGAACATGTTTTTAACCATGACCTTCATTGTGACAGACTACCAATGGTGTTCTGGATCCAGCTCATGTGGGCTTGTGAAAGCAGATTTTCACATATTTATAAATGTTATGAGCTAGCTATTAAATATAGTCATTATTAAAAATTACATTATGGAAATTTAAAATAAAATTGTATTAAAAATAAAGACAATAAATATTCAAATCTCATCACTCCCTAATTATTTTACTACATTTTCCTTTTTTTTTTGAGACAAGGTCTCACTGTGTTGCCCAACCTGGAGTGCAGAGGCTATTCACAGGCACCATTATAGTATACTACAGCTTTGAAATCCTGGCCTCAAGCAATCCTCCTGCCTCAGTCTCCCAAGTAGCTGGGACTACAGTACATTTTACTATCATCTCTGCTCTTGAGATTATGTCTCTTGTATCTGTGTAGTAGGAATACCATATAATGATGTGTTACTGCATATATCTTTCCAACTCTGAACCCTGTGATATCACAGGGCTAGCTTGAAATAACCCTAGTGAGACTATTTACACCACAGAAATTGGCAAACAGGGCTTGATTTATTGTTTTGTTGGTACTTTACCATGAAAGTGATGGAGAAAATAATAATACAGGTTAAATTTAAAAGTGTCTATTGCTATTGTTAATACATTGTGACTAGCACACACAAAAAATTGAGGGCCAGGTATGGTGGGTCACATCTGTAATCCCAGCATCTTGAGAGGCCAAGGCAGGAGGATCACTTGAGGCCAGGAGTTAGTTCAAGACCAGCCTAAGCTACACAGCAAGACCCTCATTTCTACAAACAATTTGAAAAATAATTTAAAAATTGAGGAAATATTCTTCCAGTATTGAACAGCATTATCCAATTCAACAAAGATTCAATCATGTCATTGATAAACCAGTGAAGTTCCAACATGTCTTCATTGTTTCACGTTCATCTGATTTGTTGATGTAAATGAAAATATTAACTAACATTCATGTCAGAACACATTCATCAATAATGTGAGGGACTTCTTTGCTGAATCAGATAGGTATCAAGCATTTATTTATAGTATGATTTTATCAAATTAGAGTTAAATAGTAACCTCAGGTTGGCTATGGATACAAAAGTTTTACAAAAATCAATAAAAGCATTTTTTGAGACTCAATTGGCTATATGAAATTTATAATCAGTATGGTATATTTGTTATTATTTGTAAATTTTAAGCTGCACATCCTTTATATCAGTAAAATTTGTTATAAATTTATGTACATATATACACACATATACCTACAAGGGAGCCAGTTGTTAAATATTTTCCAGCACACCACTACCAAAACACATATATATATATAACTTAAAAATTTTATAAAATAATACTTATACTTACTATATGTGATGCCCTCTGATATCTCATATTCTATTTCATTAAAAATATAAATCCATCTTGCAATGCTCTAAATTGATTTTGTAACCCACTAAAGGTTTAGGAACTGCAGTTTAGAAAACCCTGTTTTAGAGTCTTCAACTGCAGGTTCTGAAGTTATTTTTGAAGAGATGTTCACAGGGATAGTGATCAAGTGTCCTTTTTCTATTCAGAGCTTAACAACAGACTCAAGAAATATGAAGCAGAAAATTAAAAAAAAAAAAAAAGCCCACATCAAGGCAGAATTGGAAAACCGAAAGCCAGGCTTACAATACCTAGTCTAAAGACAAATTATGCAACTCTGTAATGATTCTAATAGTACATGCCTGTATTTCAGCTTTTCCAATTAAAGACCTTTTCTATAATTAAAAGCCTGCCATTCTTAATGATACTTATGTCTCAATTATTTACATCTATAGAGGTGAACATTATTGTGGATAATTTTTAAAATGCCATTCATCTGCCTAAGTAGGTCAAGGACAGCGCTGGCATGCTCACCATGTCTGTATTTGGTAAAAGAGAATTCAACACTTACAGAAAATGACAGTTGGTTGCTAAAAATAACTAAATGTGTTAGATATCCATGGGATCGTGAAAGGGATGAAGTGAACCAACCTTTTGCAGTTCACCTACATCACATAGACATTCTGTCACTAAATTCATGTGTGGTGCCCATGAAACGGGACTCACCACTCTTGGGGTTTTTGACAGATCCTTGGGAGAGAATCAAACTTAGCTTCTCACGGCTGATATGTGTCTTTTCTGACAATGTTAGAAGACACTTTTAGGATTTTTGTCACTTTAACAACAGAGAGAGAGCCTGGACAAATGGGTTTAAGCACAGGTGACTCACCTCTCACACTGCCTGGGGTCACCGGGCAGTAACAACTGAGCTATGAAGACCCACGCTGCAGGCTGGCAGGCAGGAGTTCTTCTGAGTTTGCCCTAAATCTGCCTAGAAACCTTGCTAGCAAACAGTAGATCTTAACATTTCTGGGGGATGAAATCACTGAGAATCTAATGAAAAATGTGGGCTCTCCAGAAAAAGTCCTTATCCGGTAAATTTTGCCTACAATTGCGGGAGATCCACAATTGGATGGATCCACAATCCATCCCTCCTGATGTCCAGCCCCAGGTTAAAACCCCTGCTTTTGGGTGAGGACCTTCCTGGCAGAGAATCTGCAAAGAAGGATAGCCAACAGGACAGACCCTTCTGATACTTTCAAAGGCTTCTAATCCAAGAAAATACAACTGGTGAGCCCTGTGAGGTCCTGAATCAGCTCTATCAATTACACCTACACACACAGATTACAATTCACTGTCAAGAGCATCATTTTTCAAAAAGCTGGGGACAGCTGGGTACTCTTGGCCGCCTCAAATTATCGGAAATAGGTAGGGTGTAAGTGTATTAATAAAAATGGTCACTGCTCTCTATGGATTCATTCCTAGGCAAAGTTCACATAAGACTTCTGCTAGAGAACAAACGAGGAGAAAGTTTGCTATAGAAACCCAGAGGGGTAGAAGAGATGGTGGGATTCTACCTAGGAATAGACATGAGGCAGTGACAGAGCCTCTGAGCACCCCATAACCTATCAATGCCCCCGTTCTTTGATACAGACAGTTGACACTTTCTACATTTTAACTAAAGTGCTAGGCAAATGCAATTTTGAGACAAACCCTTACAGTACCACCTTCTAACCCCCTCTCATATAGAAATATTGGGAGCTGCCACTGTCATGAATTCCAAGCTAAACTCTCAACCCTCCTCCATTGGCCTAAGACTTATGGTGAAGATGGTCTGTCCTTCACTACCGCTCCCTCAAAGAAAGAGCTGTAATATGAAGCAAACTAAAGGCCAACTTCCCAGCTTCCAGCTAACAAATTCATTCCAAGAGGAAAGAATTCACACAGAGTAAAACATTTTTACAGTAGAAACCACTGAGACTTTTCTGGCTGTCTTAATAAAACTCAGAGGAATCTAAGTTTAACAAAGCTTTCATTCTGAGACCTCATACCTGCTTAATAAACAGTCTACTTCAATTGAACAAAAAACACAGAATAACTTAGGAATGAGAACAAACCCAATAGAAAAGCCATCATCACTATTCTTTGGTTCTGACCTACTGATGCTTGGTGTTTTCCATCGTCTCTGATTTGTTCGAGTGTTATAACATCAAATAACCATTTGGCACTGAGTGGGCCTGATGTTTTTAAAATGAAGATATTTTGGACTTCTAAAAAAGTTGGCCTACTGGTTGTTAACCACAAAGTACAATGCGTGATGGCCATCTTCCCTCTTACTTGTCATTTGAAGTGTCATGTTTTGGTTCCAGCCTATGGATCTTAAGAAGGGTAGGAACTTAGTGATAAATGGATTATATCTGGGAGACACTAAGAATAAATGCTAGTTGAATAAAATATATGCTTTCTATCATGAATTCTTACCTCCGGGGCTCTGGAATAATACAACACACAATTGAATTTTGTTATACTATAAATAAATTGGCTTTTTACATTTTCAAACAAATTTATCAGTAAAAATGAAGAGTTTTATAAAAATTTTCAATGATTTTCTTATGCCTTCTTTCTATCTCTGTGTTTCCCTATGAATGTTAAAGGTCAGTGAGTACACTGAAGTATGGACAATGCAATGAAATAGTTTCTGGGATTTGCTTTAAAACATTGAAGAAAAGAAAAATATGTGTGGCGGATAAATGCAACAAGATTGACAAACTGTAGATAATTGTGAAAGTTGAGTGATACGTATATGGGAGTTCATCATACTTTTTGTATTTGTTTGACATTAAATTTGTTTCCAAATTTTAAAAAGAAGTCAAAGACATGGAAATTTTTTCATGATAAAGAATTAACATAAAAATTCTCCTTAAACTAGAAGTCATAGAAAGAAGATCATCTGATTAATCTTGGTGGTGAATTTTGGTTAAAATTAAATACATTCTATAATTCTAACAAAATGTGTCTTCATCTAAATAAATGAGGACGTCAGTTTAAGTAGCTCTCAAAAATCTACGTAGTTTCCTTAGTCAAATTGAAAACAGAGTCAGGTTAGAGGAGAGGAAATGAAAGAGGGGCATAGTGTGGGGTCTGTTCCAACCTCCTACAAAAATAGTGATGCCACAGGAAAGGACGTTAGGAGACACAACTGATGGGCGAGAAGAATTCATGGAGTTCGGTGAGAAAGTAGAAAGGCTGTCTCAGAGAAAGGAGACAAAAGAAATGAGAGAGGAGGCAGGCAGTGGCAGAAACAAAGCAATCGAAAACAGAAGAAAACCTTTCAGTTCTTCTCAAAGAGATTTCACACAGGCTTCTGCTCGACCCCACAATGTGCTGCTCCCATGTCAGAAATTAAAAAAATCCCCGACTCTCTGGTGACATCCACTCCTGGGAATGGGGCACAGCACCTTGTCAACTCATATAAGGAAGATATTATGGAATTGAGGCAAATCCCTCAGAAAGTAGTTCCCTCTTTCATTCTCATAGAGCTCAGATAGAGGGGCTCAAGAAGCTTAGTCATTTAACCTGTGTGGAGAAACAGGATCCAGACGCTTTGGAGATTAATTAGAAGGGCCCACCCTGAGGTTCACAAAGAAAGGTTAAGTCTTGCCAGGGCCTGGAAACTCATTAAGCGCCTGTCCAGGGCATGACATGGTGCTGGGGAAGGCCGCAGCATAGACGGAATGTAAGGGGAGATGACATACCTCTCGGTGGGCTTAGCTATTGTACCACAAAGGACACTATAAACTTGTCTCCTCAGAGAAAAGCACTGAAGATGAGGAAGAGTCCCCCACTGGCCTCCAGACCCCTTGATTACCTCCTTGCACAAACCATTCTTCTGTCAAAATACAGGAAGAAGATTGTAGAAGATGCCAGTGGTTCTAGCCAGGACAGGCTCTGAGCTAACTAACACGCCGATGGAAATCTGTTTCTCTGCCCATGAATCGTCCCCCGGGCACGGAATAGAACACGTGCCAAGTGTGCTATACTTTTATCTCCCCTGCCATCTGCAAACCATGTTGCCAAGCAGAAAAATATTACTCTGTACCTAGTCCATCCCGTCCAGACTGTGTTGAAGGGAGTCTATTCCTTATTTATAAGGTTTTATCAAATGAAAACATTTAGAAATAGTGTTTAGAAAAAAGTCATGGCATCAGATCGGTGCGGGCTCTGACGGCATTCTCTATGGCCCTAAAGAAAGTCTCCCAAGATCCTTCTGTGTGAAGAGAGCAAATGGGTATTTTTTTTTTCAAATTTAGGTATAAATTACACACAGTAAAAAGCACCCATTTTCTTAAGAGTACAGCTTGATTCAATTTTACATAAGTCTACACCTGTGTAACAACCACTTAGGGCAATATATATACTATTTCTGTCACCTCATGAGGTTTCCTCTTGCCTCCTGCCAGTCAATAACACCTCAAAATTAGCCATTAATCTGACATCTATACTCATAGATTTATTTTTGCCAATTCTAGAACTTCATATAAATAAAATATAAAACTTCATATAAATAAAATGATTCCTACTGGTAATGTATGAGAGTTCCAGTTTCTTCACATCTCACCCTCACTTAGAATCGTCAGTCCTTTTAATTTGAGCCATTCTACTGGATGTGAAATGATATTCAGCTTAGTTTTAATGTGGACTTCCCCAAAGTCTAATGCTGTTGAGTATGGGTATAGTTCTGTATGAATACAGTGGTCACTTTGGAATCATTTCCCAATGAGAGTAAGAATAATTTTAAAAGATCGTTGGAAGAAAATTACTATGAAATTAAATGCTGTATTTTCTTCCATGCTTATCCCCCTCTGCTTTTCCTCTCCTACATTGCCACCTTTCTATTTTGTTTAATAAACAGGCTAGCTATGATGGTTCACACCTGTAATCCCATCACTTTGGGAGGTTGAGGCAGGAGGGTTGCTTGACCCCAGGATTTCAGAGCAGCCTGGGCAACATTGCCAGACTGAGTCTCTACCAAAAAATATATATATATAGCCGGGTGTGGTGGCACATGCCTGTGGTGCTAGCTACTCTGGAGGCTGAGGTAGGAGTTGGAGGCTGCAGTGAACTATGATCACACCACTGCAGTCCAGCCTGGGTGACAGAGCGAGACCCTATCAGTCAATCAATCAATCAATCAATCAATACTTGTGAATCAATGTTGGTGCCTTCATGCCAGGAATTTCAATGGACAAACTAGGAATATTTCCCCTCCACTGTCCCTTCTCTAGTCCCCTTCAGAGCTGAAACAAATACATGGTAATTAAGACATTGGAATGAATTCTCCTCACCAAACCCTCCTTCTCTAAGACCTATTCCATATACACAGATGTGGGGTCCCTAGAGTCACTTTGTGTCATGTGACCCCACCCCTTCCAGTGACTTCAACTGATTGGATAAGAGGAGGCACCTGACCCAGACAGAGGCAATTCATTGATCAGCATGAGCCTACAAGCTTTTCTATCTGGGCATGTGCAGTTTGGGTATTGAGGTGCTAGTCAGTTCACCAGAAACACTGGAACCCAGAGGGTGGGGAGAGGGGCCCAAGGCACAGAGAAGCACAGGAAGTCTGCAGACAGGGAGTGAGACAATAGAGATGTGCAGAGACGAGAATAAAACCGCATGAATCCAATTATAGAGAGTGCGGCTGAGAGAAAATAACCCTCACCATGATGCTTGATTCCTGTTTTCATCCCTGTGGACACTCACTCACCAGCCTTCCTGCCTTGGGTCCTGTGAGATATCTTAAAATTGATTCAAGTGAATTTTCCCGTTTTTGGTGAAGTTAGTTCAAATACATTTTTGTTACTTGGCCACAAAAGTCATGGAGGAAAAGAATTCTTGTCCCTCTGTTGGCTGTGAACGAGGAAAAAAAGCTAAACTCCATGTGGCCTATACCTGCTCCAGCCAAGCACCCCTCCTGCCAGGCTAACCCTGCAAATACTAAAAATTTTCATACTAAATGCAGCAAAGAATGGAAATAGAATCAAAACCGGAAAGCGCTAAAAATAAGAGACCATGGGATCTCCTGCGAAATTTTTGCCTTGGTCACTGTTTCCCTTTTCCTATTTTCTTCTCTGATCAGGGCCACTTTTATGTTCTTTCTGCTTTACCATTCATCTTTTATTCCTTTGCTTCAGCCTCTTGCCTTTTGAAAACATGCTGTTTTTAGAACAAGGACAGTCATAAAACAAAAGCATTTTGGTGTGGGGATGATGTTCTCCAAACCCTGGGGTGCTGTATTTTTGTTTCCGTATGTGTCCCCATGAGACTTTTGGACACAAAAAACTATTGACTAAAGAAAAGCAGCGCCTGGGATGAGGGTTCATATCCCGTGGAGATCAAGAAGCAAACCAGGCTCCATGTGAGTCCAGCCCAGTTTTCAGAGCAAATTCCAACTTGATAGAGATTTCATAGACTTGCAAATACAGAAAGACAGGAGCCACAGAGCTTTTTGCTAAATAAAAAGAATCTGGTAATTAAAAGTGCAAGAAATGAAAGCAAATAAATAGAATAATAACTGTAAATATTTAAAAAGTACCCTTTCAAACTATTTTAGTTTCCTAATCTAGCTGTGACCCAGATGTTTATTTAGAAAACATTACAGCTCTGTATTATATGAAGTAATTAATATTTCATGCAGTTGGCCCCAGTGTGATAAAATGTAAAAGTTCCAGTTATGAAACTGTTCTGAGAAACAGCCTGAAGGATGGATGGAGAGGCAGCTTCCCAAAAGGTTTGTGATGTGCTCAAAGACAGATGAGAAAAAAAAAAAAATTAAAAAAAAAAAAGAAAGAAAAGCACGATGAAAATATAGATAACAAACATAAGCAGCATGGTCTATTTTCTCACATGTATCATATTTGCTTCCTTAATTAATTTTTAATTCCTACATGTACCTACCATTTTATGTTTAGAACATTCTTTTCTGCAAGGTGTTAAAGGAAGAAAGGAAAAAAAAAAAATACTTGGTGGGCATAGCCTCACAGTTAGCCTGAGAAAGGGCTTGGAAAGTTCTAGCATCCACAAGAGAAAGCTTTTAAGGGTTGGATTGCATCAGCACCTACTAAAGCATCTTGCCTTTGTTTTCCATGGCACTCAATTACATTGCAACCTGACCCTGTGGTTTCTGGTAGGAAATTCCATCCCATCTTCATAAGCCTCATTTTCTTTTTAAACGACAAAAGTGAAACAAGAAAAATGCTTTCCTCAGGTACTCCCTTTAATCCTTAACCTACTTAGCCTTGTGTCCTTCAAGTGGCAAAGAGAATTAATAACATTGTAGTGCATTAAAACCCATCGGTTGAAAAAGTTACGTTACATAAAGGGGAGGTATTAGCTCCAGGCTGAAGTCTCTTGCCTGATGCCAAACGTGTGTGTTATTCTCCCCAGACAGGATGGAGCCAGATGCTGGGCTACACAGGTTCTAAGGACAGGGGTCTCCACTGAGATTGTCCAAAAGACATGTCTGAATATGTGACTTAGGAGGGCAGCTTTGTAAATGGGGGTTAAGCTTTGCTTGTGCCTTTGCAATATCTTCCTAGTCATTTTCAAACTCAAGTTTTTACTATTACCCTGCTTAAGGAAGGCAACTTAATGCACGCAGTGAGCAGCAACCTGCACAGAGTGATTTGAGAAACCCTACAAGGCCTCACTTGCAGAAAAGGATGTGGTTGCCCAGCATCTTGTCTCTGGTGCAGGCCTTGCCTCCTCTCACCCAGAAATTCCCAGTGTCTGTGTCTCTTTGCTGGGTCAAATACCAGAGGCCATCAATCACTGCTGATAAGAATTTATTGACCATCCCACACTCGGCCAGCCTTTAGATCTTAGTTTAAGTGCCACTTTCTTAGAAACACATTCCATGGCTCTCTAGACTGGCTTATATGTTATCACGTTGGTGATTGTATTGTTGAGATTATTTAACTAAGTTCTGTCTCCAACCTCCCAACCCCCCAACTGGAAGCTCCCAGCACTGTTTTATTTTGATCACTTCAGTTTGTACCCTCAATACCCAGCACATAACCTAACCCTTTCTAGGTACTTAGTAAATATCTATTTAGTGAATGAGTGAATGAATCAGTTAATGAGTGAAACATACTATTTAATGGAATGCAATTCAAAAAATGTGTATTGAGTACCTACTTCATGGTAGGCACTGAGCTAAGTGCTAGGAAATCTAATAAATGACCTGCCCCTGGGCTGGTGTTGCCCTAGGCTTTGTTCTCAGGCCCCTTCTCATGTCCCCACTCTCTCTGGGCAAGCACATTCTTCACAATGGCTTTAGACCACCACCTTTGTAGGTAAGGATCACAAAAATCCTATCTGTGATCCCAAAGACACTCACTTACTCTATTAACCCAGAACAAGACTAATAGGGAATGTCACAATTTGGGAAATGCAATATCTGAAAGTAATTGATCCGGCTATGTTCTGGTAGTCTCTGCCTTGGCAATTTCAAGACCAAGATTTAGGGGAAAACTTCCAACTACTACCCATTTATGGGGAACCTTAAAACCCAGACAAATGAGAATGTTAATAACAACACTCCAATTATACTTCATATTTATATAGTGTCTTATAGTAAAAAAGTATTTGAAGTGCCTTCATGTTATCACTGGAACATAGATATGAAAATTAGCGTTCAGAAAAGTTCACTAACTTGCCCAAGTTCAAGTGCTAATATTGATGTATGGTGTAGCTCTAACTATAACCCACTCAGCATTATCCCTCCTCTGCAGCAGTGTGTCCAGTTGAGACTTGATGCTCTAGGAAACAATGAGCCCTGAAAGTCTTTCAAGCAGGTGGATGACAGAATGGAAGAGTATGAAAGGAAGATTAATGTGGCTGTGTTATGCAGGATGGTTGGGAGGGGAGAACTGAGGTCGGGAGGCCAAGGAGAAACCCCTGAGTGATTCAGGTGGATGGTGGCGAGGGCCTGGTTTAGAGAGATAAAGTAGAAACACAGATGTGTTGGGGCTTGGTGCTAAATGAAACTAGAGGATAAAGAAGAGATCTGCTTTCAAAATGTTTTTAGAGTTTCAAACCTTGGCAGTTAGAAGCAGAGAAGCTGGGAGTGGGAGCAGGTTTGCTGGGAGCTGATGACCTTGATTTTGAACATTGGGAAATGAAGGTGTGAGACCTATTAGCATATCTGAACATTTTACCTTGGCAGGGAGGCTGGGTGTGAAGTAGCCCCAGTGAGGTGGTCCAGGGAGGAAGACAAGAATGTCTCCTGGAGGCTGTGGCGACCAGGCTAGGAGGGCAATTACCATAATTCAGTCCATGGAATAAGTGTCTAAGATGGGGCTTATTGTTGAAGAGCAGAAAGAGGCAGGAGCAGATGGAGGATGTGGAAGAGTGGAGCAAAACAGGGGTCAGTGATGAGTGAAGGTTAGAGCAGAGCACTGTGGTTTGGAGACAGGAAGCAGGAGGTGGTTTGTGTCAGCCTTTTAGAGCTGGTCCCACAGCTGGTGTACATGCTCCTGTAGTCCTAGCTACCCGGGAAGCTGAGGCAGGAGGACTGCTTGAGCCCAGGAGTTCAAGGTTGAAGTGAGTTATGGTTGTACCACTGTACTCCAGCCTGGCCTACAGAGCAAGGCCCTGTGGCAAAAAAAAAAAAAAAAGAGTGAGCAAGTGAGCTTTCTGAGCAGGAAATTATAGGAAGGAGATGGATAGACCAAGGATTAATCTTGGAGCCCCAAAGCCATGCTCTCTAGACTCAACTGATACCACAGGTGCTATGGCAACGGGCCAAAGAAAGGGAAGATTTTCCCCTTATCAAACAGAAGCCCAAGGGAATCTCTCACTTGCCAGCTATGCTCGGGGTTTGCATGATACCTTGACCCTAGAATTAGATGAGATACTAATTCAGGTAATTCCATATTCACTCTCCCTGAGGCCTGACCAATCCCTCAGGCAAGAAACTATCTCTATCTTTTCTGTGGTTTTTTTGTTTGTTTGTTTGTTTTTTTCCTTGAGATAGGGTCTCACTCTGTCACCTGGGCTAAAGTGCAGTGGCTCAATGATACTCACAGGTTCAAGAGATCCTCCTGCCTCAGCCTTCCAGGTAGCTGGGACCATAGGTGTGACCAGCCACCATGCATGGCTAATTTTTGGATTTTTTGTAGAGACGAGGTCTCGCTATTGCCCAGGCTGCTCTCAAACTCCTGGCCTCCAGTGATCCTCCTACCTTGGCCTCCCAGAGTGCTAGGATTACAGGTGTGAACCACTGCTCCCGGCCCTTGCTTTTTTCTTTTTTTCTGGTTCAGTATTTGACTCCTTCTCAGGGATGACCACTATATCTTACCTGCAGCCTTAGGCCCTAGCCAAGATAAAAGTGACTGTGCAGGGTGTATTTCAGGATCCCTGTTGCTTCACATCCTCAATCCTTAATCTGGGCTCTTGAGCAAGTGTGAGATGGCAGAAGGATGAGATGATCCTTAGAGGAAGTTTGTGAGAGGATATTTTAACCAAGATGCACATTTTTGGGTCCTGTCCTAGCATCAATTGACAGAGGAAAAAGGTATGTGTTTTCTATCATTAACCCTCTAAGTAGGCAACTATTGCTTTTTAAGTTACTCTTAGTTTCCAGTAAAAACTTGAGTAGGATCCAAGAAGATCTGGGTGTCTGTTTGTGGGCTTATTTGACATAACTCTATTATGAGGAGTGGGGAAGGGGCCATTATGTTTCAACTCTGGAAAAAGCTTTGTAGCTTATCTGTCTCCCTGGGCAGGATCTGGTATGTGTACAGACACAGCTTAAATCTAGTCTCAAGCTGACATGGTGATAGGAATGTTAAAAGGATCGTATGGGAAGAAATTGGCCCTTTCCTTGGTATACTAGTTAGGGTTCTCCAGAGAAATAGCATATATACATATATGTATATATATATAGAGAGAGACAGACAGACAGACAGAGATTGAGAGAAAGATTGAGAGATTTATTTTAAGGAATTGGCTCATGCAGTTGTAGGACTGGCAAATCCAAACTCTGTAGGGCAGCGTTTCTATGTTGGAGTCTTGGGGCACAATTTCTTCCTAAGGAAACCTCAGTCTTTGCTCTTAAAGCTTTCAACTAACTAGATGAGGCCCACCCGCATTATAGAGGGTAACCGCTTTCCTTAAAGCCTTGGGGATTGTAAATGTTAATCATATCTAAAAAATACTTTCACAGCAACAGCTAGATGTGCTTGGCCAAACAACTAGGCACCACAGTGTAGCTAAGTTGACACATAAAATTTTAAATTCTTTATCACACTAGGTCAGAGCCTTCTCAGTAACAATCCCTTTGGAAGCTGTGACTTCCCTTCCTGAGTCAAAAAGAACTATATACTGCCCTTTCCAGCATACACAGAGGAAAAAACCAGCCCTGTTGTCAACCTGTAGCCAGCTAAGAGGCACAGAAGGAGAGAGGAGAGGATCTTAAAAAAGACTTTGTGGGCCAGACCTGGAAGTGACATATATGGCTTCCTCCCATGCCATCAGCCACACCTACCAGTGGTGGAATTGGGAAGCTAGTTTAGCTGTGCTCAGGAGGAATGGGAAGTAAGTTTGTAGCCAGTGTCTGCCACAGAGACGTAGAGTCAAAGTTTCTAACTTCAGGAACTAATTTGATGGTGGTTCTGTTAGCCAAGGTAAGGCACACAGAGGAACAGCAGGCGTGACAGAAACAGTGTCTGCGGAATATGCAGGCAAAGATGTCCCATGGGTAGCCTGAATTGAAGGTGTGGAGTTCTGGCAGGACTTTGGCATTGGAGACGAGAGTTTGGAAAATTTTTAGCCTGTGGGTAGTATAACAATACAGGGAGAAGAGAAGGATGAGAATGAATCATAAAAGAGACAAGCATAGAAAAAGGAGCTGGTGAAAGAGTTTTTAAGTTGAGAAGAGAGCAAGGAGAACAGAACCTCAAAAGTTAAGGGAGGAGAAAGTTTCAAAAAAGGGAGGCCAGGTGCAGTGGCTCCCGCCTAACATCCCAGCACTGTGAGAGGCTGAGGCAGGAGGATCGCTTGAGGCCAGGAGTCAGTCTGCCACTGCACTCCAAGCTTAGGTGACAAAGCAAGACCTTGTCTTTAAAGAAAGGGGGGAGAGTGACCATCGGTGTCAAATGTTATAGAGAAATGAAGAAAATTCAGAAAACGCTATTTGTACTTAGTGATTATTTTTTGTCTTCCACATTCAAAAATCCGCCCTCAGACTGTTCTCCGTTTTGAAAAGATCAGGTTGACCAGTTTACATTAGGATGATACCTGGGTTCAAGAAAGTGGATTGAGCACAAGCATTTATCTACCTTCTCACCTAACCGCCATTAAATGGGAGCAAAGGAATTTGTTTTGAAATGTATAAATCTACATGGACAAAGAGAATAGGAAAATTTTCAAAATACTTCTAGAAAACAGAGTAGAGAGAGGAGAGTTAACACAGAGCAGAGGAGGCTAAAGCTAGTCGCAGCCAGCCTGAATCCAGAAGAGGCTCAGGTCTGGGTGAGCCAGGGAGGGGGAGCGTGGGACTGGGGACAGGGCCCTGAAATAGGAGGTATGAATAAAAGACAGACAGTGGAAAAGGAAAGTGTGAGTATAGAAGGTGAGGCAAAGAAGGAGGAAGGGGAGGAGGGGGAGAAGAAGACAGAGGAGTAAAAGAAGGAGGAGGAGAACTCATTTCTACTTGAAGCTCTGAATTGTCACCTTTGAGTGGCTTGGGAGCTGCAACCACAGATGGGAAGAGAGGAGAGCACAAGCTCAGCACTGCAGGGATCTGCAGTGAGCACCGCCTGTGTGGGCATTACAGTGCAGATGCTGTTTGTTGTCTTTCTGCTTCAAAAACCAACCTACAGATCAGTCATGGAAGATTAATTGTGGTAACACAATGAACTAGAATATCAGTCTTGGCAAGAAAAAATTAACGGAGGTCTGCTGTGGAAGAGGGGACACGCTAAATGACCTTATCGCTGTCTTCCGAAACAGGGACTTGAGAGGCATAGTGTATGTCGATGGAACAAGGAATGGAGGTTGAGTCGGCTGAAGGTCCAGATGTGCCCAGCGGAGGAACCGAATGTGGCCCTGTGACTGTAGCAGGAGGAAGGAAGTTAAACCCGCATCCATCATAACAGGAAGTTAACAGACAATGCTTAAGATGATAAGTCAAGAAACGCTATGTATAGACACAAAAGTAACTGTCAGAAGAGTTTGAAACAGTTGTTAAAAGATGAGAAAAAAATATATACTACATAATTTGCCATAGTAGAAATTAAGACAGGCCCCCACAGCAGAGCTTTTGATAAGGAAAACCCCGTCAGCCACCTGAGACCCCCATCCCTCATGGAAGACCCGCATCAGCGTAATACTAACCTAACACCTGGCCCATCAACCACCCTATTACCTGGTGCATCAACATAATATTAACCTATTACCTGGCCCATCAACTAATCTATTACCTCAGCCACCTGAGACCCCACCCCTTGGACCACCCCAACTTAATAAAAGTGGGAAAAATCGGGTAGACGGGGCTCAGAATTTGGTGGCGAGACCCCTCTGAGCCCGCCGGCGAATAAACTTTGATTCTCCGACTCTCCGTGAGCCGCTCAGTTTGTCCTTGGGACCACCCTCTGTAACACTTGCTGAAACACTTTAAAGAAATGGGACTCTAGGCAAATACAGACAAAATGGAGTTGCGAGGGGATGTTTTTTAACTCAAGTAGTCTTCATTTTACAAAGAGAATAACATGATTAAGACTATTAAAGCTAGAAGATATTTCAGATCATCAAATCTTTTTACAGCCAAGGAAAGTGAAGTTCAAGTTAAAGAACTTATTCAAAATTACCTAGTTAGCTTCAGGGACAGACTTAGAGCATTGATGGCAAATCCTCAGTGATCTATTTAGTCAGTCAACAAATGAATGTGCAGGGGGCAGTTACAGTGGTTCCACACTGTGCCAGGCTGTCTGTAAATGCTGGCGTACGTGCCCATGCAGGCATTACTGATTGATCACCACATCCTTTTCTGCCTCAGAACACCATTCAACATGGCGTTCCAGGGGGCCACTTGAAATGAATCCTATTTGAGGTCCCTAGACTTAGGTGTTTCCTTTAATTAGTTCTCCTGTAATTTATTTAAAATGCAATAAAAATTGTTAGACTTGGCTCAGGAGCACCTTGAAAGTTCCAAGGACAGTACCTCTGCCACAACCCACCACACAGCTCTCTGTCTTTTGCAGCATTGCTGGTGCTCACGTGTATCACCGTCCAGCATCCAAGAGTGAGCAGGATGGCACCTCTTAATTTAACTGTCTTGGAAGTTGTGATGTTTGTTCTCACATTCACTTCTCTAAGACCCCGCAGCTCAGTTGGCCAGGGTGAAGGTTTGCCTAAGCCCAAGGTCAAAATTCTAAAGTCTGTGTCCCTGAACGCTGACAACAGCAGCTCATCTCGGTCCTCTAAACTTAGCTGTCTGGGTGAGTACAAGGTTCCCTGCTCAGCTTACGGAATCAGGAATCAGGTGAGCAGAGAATCACTGTGGGCAGTCAAGCATTAAAGCAGCTCACAGCTCAGACAGAGAGAAGTGATTGAGGAGGAGGTAGGGAGGGAGTATCCAGAATTAATGACCCTTTTATAGTGAACTTGATACCAAATGTGGCACTATCCCAATAGTCTACTTGTTACCGTGGCTATGGGAATATCCCCAAAGCCGCTTTCAAGCATTCAATTGTTCAAAAAATGTTGTCTAAGCACTTATGATATGTTAGGCACTCTGCTAGTCCCTGGGGAAAAAGAGATAAGAAAGTCCAAGGCCTCAGGAGACCTGCAGTCTGGAAAATGGACATAGACATGGAAATAAATGCATACAAAAGAGGATTATGGACTATTATAAAAGTAACTCTGCAATTGGAAGCTATTGATGAAAGCAACCACATTGAAGACCAGGACAAGCTACATTATTTGTGGACACAGTACAACATGAAAATGCCAGGTCCCTTACTAAAACGTCATTAAGAAGTTACTCAGGAAGCTGAGCCTAGAAGTTCGAGGGTGTAATGTGCAGTGATCACACCTGTGACTTGCCACTGCACTCCAGCCTGGGCAACTTAGTGAGACCCCATCCCTAAAAAAAAAAAAAGTTATTAAGAATTTCAAATTTCAAGATATTTTTCCTGTCTTCTTTGGGTAAATAAACAAATAACATTTTAAAAATAAAAAAAAAGAATTTCAAGATAATGACTTGAAAAGAACACTAAACCAAGCATGTGGCCCTTCTAAGAGTAGGGTGCTGTGTGTCTACAGAGGTTGTACACTCATGAAGTCAGCCCTGTTGGAGTCTCTGGTCTCCAGAAAGATCAGAACTAGCCCTAAGAATACCCAGATCAGTATTTATGAAAGGGGAAGTGGTCAGATAATTCAGAATAATTCCTGAGCTTCTACTGCACCACAGATAACTATTATGAGACTGAGCATCATGGTGACACCACATGCAGATGCCACTGTGATTCTCTGTGCCTCAATCTTGCCTTCTGCAGCCCCTGAACTCAGCAGAGCACTTAAAACCACATCTCCCTATGCAGCAACTCCCTGCTACAGACAAATGGTTCCAAGGCATCTAATTCTGTGTCTGGCTTTGGAGACTGTTAGCCGAGATCAGTCTTCAGCAATATTTGAGTGCAGCCAGACACCCTGGGTTCAGATGCAGGAGCACCCACTTGAAAGGGAAGAAATAGGTATTTGGAAGGCAGTAAATTATCATTCTCGCACCTGATACACACTGTACAAATAAACAACACCAGCTGGTTCCTGAAAATGCAAGCCATGGTCCACTGGGAAACTAAGAGCAGCACATGTTCTTGAATATGCTAACAACTCTAATAAGAGTGAAGAGTGCTTAATTATAGAAGTAATTAGCTTTGTACACAGGAAGGAACAAACGGATGAACATACACACAATGAATACACACATCAATAATTTTTAGTTTATGAGCTTGGAGTTTCAAAGGGACACTTATGTGACGGTTTGTAGGGGAAAACTCAATGCTGCCCGCCCTTTTATTCTACCGGAGGGAGGGGAGTGATTGGTGTGAGTGAAAGTCGAGGACATAATTGGGCCATGGGATGAAGAGGAGAAACTTTGGATGTGACTAACAAAAAATTAAAAGCTCTGCCTTGCCAGTGGCTAGTCTCTTTGGATTTCCATCTCTTCTTTGTTGCTGTTGCCTCTCTTCGATCCTTTTTCTTATCTGTGCAACTGGTGTGGTAAGGGAGACCCAGGGTGACCATCTGCTTGGGAAGACGCCCACCCCGGGAAGCCAAGGGGTGGGTGGCTACGGCCAGCTCTGCTCTGGTGCCTTTAGAGAAACGCTAGCTTTCCATTATTCTTCTCTGCGGGTTTGCCCTTCCTGCTTCCCCTTATCATGAAATTGGTAATATCTAAACGCCTGAATTCAGAGGTTCAGCCTAGTAGAAAGAAACCAAGCCTGCTTTTGTTCTAGGTTTTATACCAGAGGTACAAAAAGAGGGTCTTAAACTCACGTGGTTGAGCCAGCCTAACAAAGCTAAAGAGTTTGAGGCCCCGTGAAGTCACAAACCTGACATTAATATGAAAGGTCCCTTCCGCCCAGCTCCGTCACCATTCTGTGACAGGGGCTGATGTCATTCTATCTGTAAATAAGGCAAGCATTACTTAGGAGCATCATGCTCTTACATGGACCCAAATCCAAGACATCCAGCACTTTCTGACTCATCTTAATTCAATTAAATCCAGTGAGCACTTATGAGCCTAATATGGGCAAAATACGCTCTAATAAGAAGCATATTTTTATTATAGCTTGCTCAGAAACAAATTTATTTAGACTTGTTTACAACAATTATTAATTAATTAGCATTACAGTTGACATGCTGTTCTGCATAAAATTGGTCTCAGTCCTTTAAAAAGTAAAAATTTTGTTATAGAATCTGAGTAAGGTGGGCAGAGGCAGGCACCATACATCAAAAGTAACCAGCTAAATTGAAGAGGGAGCCAAAAGGCATTTGATTAAAACTGCTGAGCTCCGTCTCTGTCTCCCCATCCCCCTCTCAAGTCTCTGCCTGCCTTTCTTCTGTGATTCTCAGTAATGGTCATGGTATGCACACAGCATGCTACCCCCTGGAGGTTCCAGATCCTGTTACACATTCTTATTTCCTATTCAACTCGGCTTCTCCCAACCTGGCTTCTAACTATTTATATTGTACCCTTTGAAACTCTTGTTCCATTGCCAAAAATTAAAATAGTTCCCTATGCTCTTAACCTTTTCACTCGCCACCTCCTCCACTTCCTGGCTTTAACTAAAACTTGGGTTTCCCTGGAGAACTCCATGTCCCCTGCAGCCCTCTCAAGTGGAGACAGCTTACTCTTGCACGCAGCCTCACTGACCACCAGAGGAAATTTCTTCTGGTTCCGGGCTTCCTTTAAAATAAAAAGTATATCATCCAGCTTCTCATCTGTGTTAGCTTCCTGTTGCTGCTATAAATGGGCTTAAACTAAGTGGCTTAAAATATCACAAATTTATTATCTTACAGGTCTGGAGGTCAGAAATCCAAAATGGGTTTCACTGGGCTAGCAGCAAGGTGTCAGCAGGATTGTGTTCCTTCTGGAAGCTCAAGGGGAGAATCTGTTTTCTTGCCTTTTCCTGCATCGAGAGGCTGCTTGCATTTCTTGGTTCGTGAGCTCTTCCTCCATCTTCAAAGCCAGCTGTCGCACCACTCAGACCTGTTCCTGTAGTCATCACATCCCTTTCTCTGACTCTTTTGCCTCCCTCTTCTATCGTTTAAGAACGCTTATGATTCCATTGATCCCACCCAGACAATCCGGGATAACCCCCCATCTCAAAATCCTTAACCTAATTGCATCCACAAAATTCCTTTTAAGGTACAGGTTGTGGGAATTAGGACATGGACACTTTATGCTTCCTCCCTCCATCCCTACAGCTCCCACCTGCAGAGAGCCCAAACCCATTCCCCTTCTACTTGGAGACCTCTGTCTTCAACCCTTCCATTGTCCTCAGTAAGGTCCAGCCTTGGTCTCTTGATTTCTTGATCTCTTTTGTGTTTTCCTTGATCTCTTACCTATCTAGGTCTCTTTTTGTGGGGGCAGCCCTGGGCCTTGTTATCAACTCCTACTTATGCCTCCTCGAGCTCTTTCTAACATCCTATTCAGACCATACCCTGCTCCTCTCCTAGTGTTCTTCCCACTCTGACCTCATTAAGACCTGGAATCCCCAAACCCCAATCTCTAAACAAGCTCTGCTCTGGTTCATCTCGGTAACATTTATATTCATCAGTGACTACTTCCTCCACCTCCTTAGCCTCCTTTCTCTCCTTCCTTCACTGACCCAGGCCATGGAAGAATCAAACTGTTAGGGCTTCAGTGTTGTGTGGGAGAGAATCCTGCCGATGCGCTGCCTGGGACCCGACAAGCTTGGCTCATCAAAGCTGCTCACAGAGCTTTCTGCCGTCTCTGGTGAGCTCCCTCTTGCAGGCTCCATGTTGAGAATTCCAAACATAAACTTTTCAAACATCCCATACAACTGCCATATCTCTCACTCTTAGCACATGATATTTCTCAGAATCCCAAGAGAAAATACAGCCCACATGAGTCAGAAGTCTCCTGCCATTTGTGAACCTATCTAAAACACATCTCTCGTTGCCTCCTTTCTGTTGGCTTAGAAGTGGAGGAGTCCTTCCTTTCTTGTAAGGCCAAGCCCTGGGTGCGAATCCCCTCTGTCAATTACTTCCTCTTTCAGACACCACTAGTCGCCGTCCATCAATTCCTCTCATCAGAAACACACTCACGTTTTTCTAGTCTGAACATAGACCTTCCCTTTATACTTGCCTACCCCTCAAGCTACGAATCTCATTTCTCTTTCCCTTTGCAGAGTACACAGGGATAAACAGCAGGACATCACCAAACCTGAAAAATCTTACTCCTTTGGAATGAAATGAGAAAACATAAAACTTTTAGGGATGGACTCAGCCACCTCTAGAATAATCCAGAATTAGGAATAAATACATGTTTGGAGAAATTGGGTCTTATACAAACAGTTGTGGTGGGGCTGCTCTTTAAAAAAAGAATACAAAGTTAGGCCTTGGAAGGTACAAGTCATGGGTCCTGAAGCTCAAACTTTATTAGTTTAACAGTAAATCTTCCCCTGTCCTGTGACAGTACAAAGACACTCCAGTGACTGAAAATGTCTCTAAGAATGGGTATATATATCTGTAATAATAATTGCTTTGTGCTGTTTGAGAAAAGTACTTCCCAGAACATAGTAGGCACCTCACTGATAGCATATAAGGATAACATACAGTCAAATTTTATTGTAAGAGCTTTATAGGCCGGGCGCAGTGGCTCACGCCTGTAATCCTAGCACTTGGGAGGCCGAGGCGGGAAGATCATTTGAGCTCAGGAGTTCGAGATCAGCCTGACAAAGAGCGAGACCCTGTCTCTACTAAAAATATAGAAGGAAATTAGCTGGACAACTAAAAGTATACAGAAAAAATTAGCTGGGCATGGTGGCGTATGCTTGTAGCTACTTGGGAGGCTGAGGCAGAAGGATTGCCTGAGCCCAGGAGTTTGAGGTTGCTGTGAGCTAGGCTGACGCCACAGCACTCTAGCCTGGGCAACAGAGTGAGACTCTGTCTCAAAAAAAAAAAAAAAAAAAAAAAAAAAAGAGCTTTATAGTTGCCTTCAGTTTGGGGCAAGGGATACTGGCTTTCTTGTGATCTCACAAAATTTTCTTTAAAAATAAATAGTTTCACTATTTTAAGTAAGTTAATTTCTAAAAACTTTAAGCTAATACTGTTGACCCTTGAATAACAGGGGCTTGAACTGTGCAGGCCCACTTATATGGAGACTTTCTTCTGCCTCCTCTAGCCCCGAGCCAGCACGACCAACCTCTCTTCTTACTCCTCCTGCTCAGTCTACTCAACGTGAAGATGATGAGGATGGAGACTTTTATGGTGATCCACTTCCACTTAATGAATAGTAAACATATTTTCTCTTCCTTATGATTTTCTTAATAACTTTTTCTCTTCTCTAGCTTACTTAGTTGTAAGAACATAGTACAATAGATATAACATACAAAATATATGTTAATCAACTATTTATTTATCAGAAAGGCTTCCAGTCAACAGTAGGGTATTAGTAAGTTAAGTTTTGAGGGAGTCAAAAGTTATAAGCAGATTTTTGACTACATGGGGGTTGGTGCCCCTAACCCCCAAGTGTAATCAAAGGTCAGCTGTAATTGTACATATGGGTGATATGTGGATAAGGCAAACATTGTAAAGATAGTATGAGAATGATTGTGTTTGGGAAATACTGAGTCAAAGAGAATGGGATGGTTTCTCTAAAAGAAAAATCCAGAGAAATGAAATTTGGCGGTGCAACCCCATTACCGCCCAAGGGGAAAAGTACCACAGCCCGTGACCATGAGCATCGGGACAATATGGCAAATATAGTTATAGCGGAGACGGATGCACCGTGTATCACAGATTAATGACACTTGTCATATTATCTATGAGATTCCTCTTGCTCTGAGCTCATGTTTCCTGGCAACATTTTGATTATAATTAGGCTTTGCCTACAAACTATAATGCTCTCATCAACAAACCATGAACATCTGGCTTGCTTGGTAGTTTATTACTCAATACCAATTAATCAATCAACATTCTGGTTTTTAAACATAAGCTCACATGAGCTTGGGCCCGTGTGCTGGCAAGCTGGGTTTCTGAGCCTGCGAGACTGAGGGCTGGAGGTAAAGACCTTGGCGGGAGGTAAATTTGCCAAGGTGACACCCCCTTGCACACTCGTCTGGGCGGCCTCTCCTTCCTCAGGGACCATCTGACCTTTTGCATGATTTTACATCAAACCACAGCCTCATCTGCTCCTTAACGTTTATAATCTGCCTCTGTCGTTCACTAAGAAAGCTCTCAGGAAGTGAGTGCACCCACGGCCTTCTAACTGTCTGGTTGGGGCTTATTTTCAGAGCTTTTCCCCAGTGACCTCCCTTATCTTTGGATGCGTTTGAATATTTGATGTCTTCCATCCGGCTTCTAAGACATCACTTTTTTTTGTTCTCTGTCAAATGCTTAAAAAACTGTTTCCTCTCCAGACCCCGCTTCTGCTTGCCCCTTGAACATGGATATCTCCATGGTGAACAGCAGGGAGCAGCGTGCTGGGGTCAGATCACTTGGGTTCAAATCCATTTATCAACTATGGAACTTGGGAAAAGTACTTAATCTCTTTCAGCCTCAGATCATTCATCTGAGAAAACAGCAATGACAATAACATCTTCTAAATAAAATTGCTGGCAGCATTAAGTGAGATAAACCACATAAAGGGTAGTGCTTGGCATACGATAAACACTGAGTTAGTAAGGGATAGCTGTTTTTTTCTCAACCACATTCATGGCTTTAATTACTGTATGAAATAATCAAATGGTTTTTTACAGCCTTGTGCTCTCTCCTCAGCTCCAAAATGGTGTTTTACTGCCTGCTGACATCTCATACAGGCCCGTCAACCTGAGCATGTCTAACACTGAACTCATCGGTGCCCTTCCAGCCACCGTGCCCGACAACACGGATGAGCTGACGATATGGTAAGCGCAATGAGCCAGGCACAGAAAGATAAGCACCACATGTTCTTGTTTATATGTGGGAGCTAAAGAAGTTGACCTCGTAGAAGTGGAGAATAGAACAGTGGTTACTAGGAGCTGGGAAGAGTAGTGGGGAGGAGAATATAGCCAAAAGTTAACTAACAGATGCAAAAGTACACCTAGATAGCAGGAATAAGTTCTCATGCTCTATAGTACTATAGCACAATTATAATCTATAGGGTGATTATAATTAACAATAATATTGTATATTTTCAAATGGCTTGAAGACTAGATTTCGAATGTTCCCAACACAAAGAAATGATAAATGTTCGAGGTGATGGATATGCTATTACCCTGATCTGACTATTACACATTGTATACATATATTGGAATATCATAAATATGAATAATTATTGTGCATCAGTTAAAGATAATAATAAAAGCAAAACAACAATAAATTTTTACCCAGTTTTTCACCTGTTAATCCCTACTTGTAAATAGTGCTGTGACATTCCCCATCATCCAAGCCAGAAAATTAGGAGTAACTGTTACATCTCGTCTCTCCCGTACATCCCCATCTTTCTGGGCCAAACCTTGAATTCATTATGTAAAAAGCCTCTCTATACCACCTTCCATTCAAGCCTAACTGGACTGTTAAAAATGCTTCCAAAAAAAAAAAATGCTTCCTAAAGTTATTTTCCTGTTCCATTTTATCTTCTACAATGCTACCTGAATTTTACCTTTCTTTTAAAAAGTATCTGATGACATCACCCGTCTGCTTACCACTTACTGCATGATCAACTCCAGGCCTTTCGTGTTCTACTTAGAAGTTGCCTCCTCACCCTCGGCGCCACCCCCCCTCTACCCCTACCTCCTGCACTAAGGCTTTAAAAAGTGCTTTTTTCTCTCCACGATGGGCCTGCCTTCCTCTGAGCCTTCTGGCAAACTCCTTTTCAGCTTCTGTGCTCAGCTCAAATGTCACCTCTGCTGTGACATTTCCTCCGAGTCAGAATACTGTCGATTTCTTATGCCAGTGCTGATCATGTCGTACATGCTGTGCTGACGCTCTCTGTGTCTGTCTCCTCCACTGCACCGTGAGCTGGTCGAGCAACTGCCACGTTCCAGCCTTAGCATTCTATTATACATATTTTTCCCATTCAATCCACCTTTATAATCACTCCTTGTTCCATCTAACATTTACCTGGTAAAACTCCATCCCTGGTAGTGTGAGTCTGCTAGGGCTGCCGTAACAAGATACCAAAGATTGGGTGGCTTAGACAACAGAAGTTTATTTTCCCACAATTCTCAAGGTTGGAAGTCTAAGATGAAGGTGCCAGCAGGGCTGGTTTCTGGTGAGGCCTCTCTCCTTGGTGTGCAGATGGCCATCTTCTCACTGTGTCCTCACAGGACCTTTCTTCTGTGTGCACACTGAAAGAGAGAGCTCTCTGGTGTTGCTTCCTCTTCTCATAAGGACATCAGGCCTCGAGGATTAAGGCCCCACCCCTATGACCTCATTTAACCTTAGTTATGTCCTGGAAGGCCCTGTCTCCCAGCACCAGCACATTGGAGGTTAGGGCTTCAACATACGAATTTGGAGAGGACACAGTTCAGTTCATAACACTGGTTAAATCTAACTCACTCCCTGCTCTTGTGCTTGCACCTCACCAGCCAGACACGGGTGAAGAAAAACATACAACCACGCTAATTAGTCTCACTTTAAATTTAGGATCTCAAACCGCAAGGGAGCCTTCAGCCCATCCAATAAGTCTGTCACGTATTATTGCTCCATCCACTCACCTGCTCCCTGGGAGGACTATTCCACATCTTCTCTGTCCTCGATCTCCAACGTGCCCTCCACTCTCCTCATGCTCTGCTCATGCCCTTGGTCCTGCTTCACTGAGAATATCAAGCATTCATCCTCCACTTTCCTGCGTTTGTTCCCATAGACGTTCCTTTCCTTCCACAACCATGGATGAAGCATCGTGAACGGGAAAGACCAGGATGCCACGCCCAGACCAACCCTTCACTTGTGCGTGGCTTCCATCCCCCTTGCCAGCCTCTACAAGAATCGTGTCTCCTGCATCATCATTTCCCCCTTTCTGTTGGATAATTTCCTTCAGCATAAAATCTGAAAGATATGACATTGGCATTATATCTCCCAGCTTAAAAATCAAACCAACAAAAACTCTCCCTAGAGCCTACCTCTTCTGGTGACTGCCTCATTTTGTGTTATAGACAAAATTCCTTTGAAGAGTGATGGGAAGACTTGTCTCCCCTTCCTCACCATCCATTCTGGAACCCACACTAATGACGTGATTCTCTCTGCATTTTACCAAAAACATATCATTCGAGGTCACCAACGGTCTCCCAGCTGCCCAACCAAAGAGCAGTTCTCAGGCCTCATTATACTTAATCCATGAGCAGCCGTTGGCAGAGTTGATCACTCCTGCCTTGAAATGCTGTCACTCTTGACTTACCTGACAGCCTACTCCTCCTCTCTTGGCGGCCACTCCTTCTTTGGATCTCCCTTTCTCTACTCCTCTGTTACGGGAACCCTCCAGACTCAGGCTTCAAACCTCTTTCTTCTCTGCATCCACTCTCTGGGTGCCAGACCCTTGGCTTTAAATACCATTTAAGTCCTAAAGACTCATCAGTTGACATCTCTAGCTCAGACCTTTTTTCTAAACTCCTCCTGGATATGCAACAGACACATCAAAATCAACACACCCAAAACAGAGCTCTTAATTTTCTTTCCCAAAGTTGTTCCTCTGGTAACACTCTCCATCTCAATAAATGACATCATGATTCATTTAGTTTTTCAGGCCAACACCTTGAAGCTGTCCTTGACTCTTTTCTCTTACATCTCATACCCAATCTATCAGCACATCGCGCAGATTCTAACTATTAAAGAGGCCATCCTCTTCCCTGCTGCCACCGTGACTTGTCCCTTGAATTATTACAAGAGCCTCTTACTATATAACTTGTCTCCCTCCTTCCCTTCTTGCCTCATTAACATCTATTCTTCACACAGCAGCCTTTAAAAAGTCATCAGATCCTATCATTCCCTTGCTCAACAACCTCCGAGTGTTGCCGTCACACTTAAAATAAGACCCAAAGCCCTTATAGGGCCTGGTCTTCCTCCCCTTCTCTTGCCGTGCTCCACACAGGTTAATCTTCTTGCCCTTCCTTGAACATGTCAATCACATGCCTGCCTCAGGACCTTTGCACTTGCTATTTTCTGTGCTAGGAACCCTCTTTCCCCAGATATTCACACAGTTTGCTCCCTCGTGTCATTCAGATCTCAGGTAGCACCTCCTCAGAGAAACTTTCCTCGATTGCTTCCTCCTCCTCCGTGATCTAACCAACACACCCCATCACTCTGTCCCCTGAAGCTGCTTTATATTTCCTCATAGCACATATCATGACTTGACATTTATTATATCTATTTATGTCCTTGTTTATTGTTTCTCATGCTAGAATGCGAGTCCCAAGAAGAAAGATGCTGTCAGTTTTGTTCACTGCCATGTTCCCAGCACATAGGACAGTGTCTGGCACACAGTGGGTGTTGTGTTAGTTTGCTAGGGCTGCCATAACAAAGTGCCACCGCCTGGGGGCTAAAACGATAGAAATGTATTTATTATCTCACAGTCCTGGAGACTAGAAGTTCAAAATCAAGGTGTTAGCAGAGCGGGTTTCCTGAGGGCTGTAAGGGAAGGATCTGTTCCAGGCCTCTCTCCTAGGCTCGTAGATGACCAACTTTTCCTTTTGTCTCTTTACATTGTCCTCTCTCTATGTATGCGTCTGTGTTCAAGTTTCCTCTTTTATGAGGACACCAGTCACCCTGGGTTAGGGCCCACCCTAATGACTTCATTTTAACTTGATTACTTCTGTAAAGATCCTATCTCAAAATAATGCCACATTCTGAGAAACTAGGGGTTAGAATTTCAACATATGAATTTTGGGGGAACACAATTCATCCCTCAAGGAATTTTTGTTGAATTTATGAATGCATGGAGACTGGCTGACTGGATAAATGAGTCCTCATAGCAGCCCTTTGTGTAATAAGGATACTAATCTTTGCCTGTCAGTGCAGCATATAGTTATTTTCCCCAATTTACAGTTCATCTTTTAACTTTTTAAAAATTTACTTATACAATGCATTTTTTAGTATCTCTTTTAACTTTTTAAGTCCCACTAGAACATGGTTTATTATACAAACCAAATCATGTTCTTAAAAAGCACACCAATTCCACATAATCCAAAGTTGATATAATCCATTTAACCTAAAGATGGCTGGGCAGGGGTTCCAGTCCGTTTAATTATTGACAAGGGCCCTTGGGCCCCTGTGTAAATTAACTCAGAAATGAGTTTTTATCCTGCAGTAGTGCAAATATACACTAGGGGTTAAAGCGTAGAGAGGAAAGGCAAAGAAACAAGTTGGGAAATGTGGAGCACCATTTTGTTTATTAATCCTTAGAGATAATGGTGAAAAGGCTACCAGATGTGTGAGCTAAATTGCTTAGAAAATAATCAAATACTTTCAGCTTTCTCCTGCTGAACATACCTCCTTCCCTTCGCTTGATTCTAAAATATGTGCCTAGAAAAAATGAAGATGATATATAGTAAAAATCAATTAAAGTGCTCCTGAGGAAAAAGGCAGATACCAAGCACATAGATTAGATAATGTGGTTTAAAGAAGTATCAGTCTGCATGATATAGGAACTTTAATTACATAAAGAATTGCCTGAAACTTGTAAGTAGAAAGACAAGATGATGAAATTGCAAAACACAGGACTAGTGATGCTTAACCAATAATCACAACTTTGCAAAATATCATCTTGTTATGTGAACAGTCTACTGAGCAGATCTTACATAAAGGGATTTCAATGTCAAAGTAAATTAAAATTTAGAGCCAAGCTAATCTAATACATATTTAATAATATGCATCATTATGGTGGTGCTTAAAAATTGATAGTAAATGGGAAGCGATTCATTTAAGTGATTTTAATTAGCACCTTACACAGTCTAATCAAGAATGTCTCAGTTCATCTGGGAAAGAGTGAAGTGAAACGTGACTGAACAGCCCCTGGCTCGGGGGCCCTTTTGAGAAGACTTTAACATCCAGGACCCTGGTGTCCACAGCGATTGGCCCACAGTTTCCTGGGGCCAGCAGGGACACCTGGGGGCCTCTGGACGGTGTGGACACTGGTGTCTGGGCTTTACTTGGCTGTTCCTTCTGTCTAGAAGGCTTCCACCCTTCCTCCACGGCTGAGTCCGCCTCATGCTTCAGATTTTAGCTAAGATATCCTCTAGGTGCATCTACTCATTCAATCCTCATGACGGCTCCTGAGGAAGAAGTCCTGAAATTCTAGATCAAAATGGAACTTCTAACACATATAGCCCTATTTCTTTCTCCCTTCTATAGCTGCCTCTGTCCGGTTCTTAGGTCAGGATGGGAACTTGGTGAACAGCGGAATCTGCCAGGGCAGGCAGGGCTGGGACCAGGAGCAGAAGAGGAAGTCCAGACACACGTGGAGGGTGTTGTCTGGGGAATCAGGTGACAGGAGGTGGCCCAAGATGGCCGACTGTTGGCTGTAGAGGTCCAGGGTAGGACGACATCCAGATGGGTGGACAGAACAGTGACAGGGAGCGTGGGAGAGTGGCACAGGTGTAGACCTAGGCAGGCTGGGTCTGAAAGGTCTCCCTCAGGACTGTCAGGACACCAGACAGGGACACCCGGCAGGGCTGGGGAGCAAGTGGTCTAGGTCAGTCTTAGGGAAACGGGGGTCCCAAGTTAGAAATCAAGGTCGGGACCCAGCTATTGGAAAGTGGGGTACAAGCTCAGTGCAGATCCTTAAGCAAGACTGACCATAAGCTACACAACCTGGTCTGAAAACTTAGGTCTCCTTCACTCTCCCTTGACAAAGAGGAGCCTCGTGCACTTGGGACAGGGTTGAGAAGGCCTGTGTGAGAACCGCGATGCTACAAAAGGGATCTTTGCATCTGTGGTTCTTTGTCCAGCCCCTCATTCTTACATTGTGATGAAGGACAGAGTTGATTTCTGTACCAACAGAGATGCATTTACTGTGTTTGACCTTCAATTTTAAATAACATTCCTTTGCCTTTTCTTTTATCTAAATCTCAGACCTTGTACTGAGCTAATAATTTACTACAGAAAAGGTCCTTGAGACTCGATGCTCAAGAAGTAAGTTACTCCCGAGAAGTTACCTAGATACACTGAGTTTGTCTGGCAAGATCCGCGTTTATTCTGCAGCCAACTCTCAGCTTTGCCTCCAATCCCCCGCATTCCCTGCTTTAGAGGAGACTAGGTTGGTAGAAATCCCCAGTAGTAGGCAAAATCACGAGCATTTTCTCCATCCTAAAATGGTTTGGCCTATTTCATCCCTCTTTGATATTTTGTTTTAAGTTTTGCTACTTGTTTTATTTTATGACAGTGGGGTGTGGGGTGTGGCTTTTAATACTAACAAAGTAAAGGCCAAACAACAGCAGAACAGAATGGCCTAAAAACAGGTCAAAATGATGACTGTTTCAGGTTTCTGTACAACAAAGCAAATGCCAATTTTTTTCTATGTGATTAAACTTAAGTTGAAATGAAATAATAATGTAAGGATTTATTTTTAAAAAAACTATTAATATCAGAAAAGAAGAACGTTTCTTGGAAATGAAGCGAGAGAACAAAGGAGGAGCCATTTTGTTCATTTTGAAGCAGGCTCAAGCCTTGGACGACGGAGCCCCACGCGGCTGGCTCTAGGGGTGTTTAGAGCAGAAGTGGCTCTTGCGGAGACCCTCCTGCTCGTGGCCCAGCCCTCCCCACAACACAGGACACCACTTTCTTCTTTTAAGCTAAATCTGAGTGCTTAACTCTGTGCCAGGCACTGCTCTAAGCACCTTCTAGTAACATATTTCATCCTCTCTGCAACCCTGCCAGGAAGGTAAATTTTATAGATGGGGAAATCAAAGTAGAGAGAAGTTAACAGGCCCAAGGTCACACAGAGAAGCATGCCGCTGAGCTAGGAATCAATTTCAGACACTTTGGCTCCGGGGCCGGAGTGCTTAACTGCATTTAGTACAGCTCCTATTTAGAGAGGGATGTAGAAAAGGGTCAGAGGCAGCTAGAAAAAACTTAGAGGAGAGACTAGGGCAAGTTAAGGAAAGAGGGGGAGCACTTTCCTCCCACTGTAGCCTCCCATTGGAAAATGGGGTGAATCAAGTCCCCACCCCTCCATGGCACTCCCAATTCCTTCTACTTCCTGTTCACAGCACGGATCACCTGCGTGCCATACGACACAGTTGTTAGCCATGCTCGTGAGTGCTCCCCTCCCCTCCCCACGGGGACTAAGCCCGTGAGAGCACGCATCCTGGTCTGTTCTGTTCTCTGTGGTATCCCAAGTGTCTAGGAAATGCCTGGCCCATGGTAGGCACGTGGTATCGGTTAAATAAATGAATAATACCTGCCACTTAATGAGATATCTGGGAAAATTAGAATTTTCTAATTAATAACACAGAGCAGTGTTTGATGAATGGGTAAAGTATTGGAGGCAAAGAGGACCCCAGGGTGTAACCAAGTACAAGGAGATTGTTATTGCTGTTTTTAACGTCCAAAGAATTACTCCCAGTGTAAGAGCTGCCCTGAAATCAAAGTGACACCCTTCTTGCCCTAGGGGGATTATTATGTAAGTAAGACAAATAAAACTAGAAAATAAAGGCACCCAGGAATGAGACAGCAGGAAGTGGGAAGAGGGAGGTTGTTGGTTTCAACTTTCTTTTTCTTCCCAGGTTCATTGTTTCACTCTCTCTCTCTCTGCTATTTTTCTTTTTAAAATATCTCTTTTGATCCACTTTGTTAAATCATATACTCAGATACTTCATTCTAGTGGAGTGTTTAATTGCATGATTTTAGAGGGTCGTACCAGGATTGAAGTTAAACTACACCATGGTTTAACTGTGAGTCATATTGGGTGTGCGGAACAGGGATCCCTATAGGAGACCAGACATGAATGACGATCAGAAGATGGCGATGTAACCCATGGAGCCCAGGCTCAGGGTCCTTCGGTGGGAGGCTCTGCTTCTCCTCCACAGCTGCCACCCGCCTTGCTCCTTCTGTTGTGTGAGCCAGGACCCTTGCTGAGGCAGGGCCTCCCCACAAGGCCTCAGCAGGTGCTGTCTCCACCTCTTTACCACGTCCTACCCCAGAGCAGGGCTGACACGGAAGCACAGGGTTGTGCAGGAAGCTGCACAAGGGCTGCTGCTGAAGGCTGTTTCCCATGAGTGTCTGAGATCTGCCCAAGATCTGTGCTCACAAGGACACTTTGGGTTGGGCACCCTGAAGACATATAGTGCCTCACACAGGCATCACCATGGCAGATAAATGGCTACATGAAGATTCAGAATTACCCCAAAGATGAACAAGGGAGAGATGCTTTCACACTAGTATTAGTAATACTAATAGCAAAAAGTAAAGGGAGTTTGCCAGGCGTCCAGAATGTAGTAAACAGGTGCATCAATTTCATCCTTATGACAAGCTTATGAAGAAAGTGCTATTACCATCCTTACTCGTAGGTGAGGACAACTGAGAGGTTGAAAATGTACCCAGCAAAGCAGCAGCAGCAGGGCCCAGGCTGTGGACTGCAGAATCCCTGCTCTCAACCACGACTCAGCTTTGCCTCTGTGTTAAAAGTGGACATTGATGATGAAAATACGTGTTGATAGGGTCCTGAGTGCTTTACACATTCTTTCATTAAATCCCCACAAAGACCCTATGAGGTAAACCCAGTTCACCCCTGAGAGAAACTCCAGACCAACCTAGACTGGGGGACATTCTACAGGGTATCTGGCCGTACTCCTCAAGACTGTCAAGGTCATGAAAATAAGACTGAGAAACTGTCACAGACCAGAAGACACTGGAGAGACAAGAAGTCAACAAAATGCAATGTGGTTTCCTGGACTGGATCATGGAGTAAAAAGAAGACATCACTGGAAAAACTGGGGCAATCCAAAGTCTGGAGTTTAGTTAATAGCAAGGTACCGTGAGACAAAGTAAAGAACATGAAACACCATGTTTGCTCATTTCTGCTTGAACCCCTGACCCTGTGGTGGGATGCGGGTCTCCGGAAGAATGCCTTGAAGACAACACAGGATAAAGCGTATGGCCCTAAACATCTCTTGCCCGAGTCACTACATTCCTCAAAAGATAAATGATCCTGGTTTTTACCTTTTTCTACACGTAAGGTAATATCTGACAGGGTTAATGGTTGTGTTTCTACAATCTATAACCAAATGTACTTGAGTAATCTATAACCAGGTATACTCTTATAACCAAACTTGGATGTGATTTTGCATTAACGGAATCTTCACTGCTTGCACATAAACTATGAAGTGGAATACTGTGTGGGAACCATCTGACAGAACTGCTCCTGGGCTGTAGGCCTGGGTCTATAGTCTGCAGTAAGACTTCTGAATAAGACTAACATTCATTCTTTAAAAGCTTGATTGTTTTCTTTAGTTGACAATCATGGCGACCACAAAGGGACTCAGTAGACTGCCCAGGGTTGTCTGGAACATTGCAGGGACCCAGTGCCTTGGTGCCAGCATGGGCCCTTTGAGCCCTTCTGGCTCCTCCATGGTTGCAGACAACTGGGTGAGTCCCTCCTGAGTCTCAGACTTCCCACTTGTTTGATAGTCCTAGGTTTTATTCAGCTAGTTGTTTTCACTCCTTAACAAAGGCTAAGTTCTTTCTTGAGACTTTTCATTTCTCAAGAAGGGGAATTCTCCTAGTTGAAAGATATTAGGAAGGAATGGTTATGTGAGGCTATCTGATTGGCTAGGTTGGGCTGACGCTTTCCCTTTCAGTTTGACTCATGTAGGAAACAGATCATCTAAGACTGAAACAACACTGGCCCCAGACAATCAACCTCCAGTCAGCACTCTGGCAGGCTTCATATACGGAACCCACCCTTGCAGGTATCTCCCTAGATGGGTGGGGTTTGCTAAAGGAGATTTAACACCAAGATGGCCAACAATGGGATCCGCAAACACTAAGGCATGTCAGGTTTTCTGGGACTGCAGTTGGCTACATATCATGGCTTGTTCTTGTGCGTATTTTAAACTGATAGACAAATTACATCAAGGAAAATTCAGAGCTCAAATGGTCAACCTGCAACCATAGAGTTAACACATAGAGTCTTTTAAGTTCTTCGTCTATCTCTCTATTTTTTTTTCTGCCTACTTTGAATCTGTTGACATTTCTACTGGTGTTGAGATAAAACTCACTGCTTATGGGGTATTACTAATTCAAGGCTACTTGGAGACTGTATTTTTCTTATACAATTCAGCCAGTTCCAGCTAAAATGTAAACTGAAAATTTAATCTTAAGTTCATTTGACACTCAAAGAAAAAAAAGGATAAAAGAGGTTCTTAAATCAAACTGCCATGGAAACCATTTTACCCAAAATTCTGGTTCACAGCCTTCATTAAATTACCCACTGGGACAAATAAAGTTTATCCATGTGAACAGGTTCCAATTTTGTCAGAAATATAATTTGGATCCAACCACGTTTTATAAACTGGTGAGTTTGTATTACTATCTCATGACTAAAATTCTAAAATGAAAGCTATCAGACCTTTATATGTGTTTCTGATTTTATTGTTGTTTTAGAGACAGGGTTTCACTCTGTCACCTAGGGTGGCATGCAGTGGTGCGATCATAGCTCACTGCAGCCTTGAACCCCTGGGCTCAAGCGATCCTCCCACCTCAGCCTCCCGTGTAGCTGGGACCATAGGTCCACAGGTACATGCTACCATGCCCAGCTAATTTTTAGAGATGAGGTCTCACTATGTTGCCCAAGCTGGTTTTGAACTCTTGGCCTCAAGCAATCCTCTTGCCTTAGCCTCCCAAAGTTCTGGGATTACAGGCGTGAGCCACCATGCTCAGCCTTGTATGTATGTTTACATATATGTACATGTATTATATGTTGTGTTTACATGATACCAAGTTGACTTATAAATAAATGGGTGCTTATAAATTAATAAGCTCAAATATTTTCCAAGTACACATGATTTAAGTGGATCTTTAATAAATATTCAGGCTTTAAAATTATGGTAAAATAAAAATAGAAATGTTTTCAGAATTGTCAGCATACATTTTTGTCTGGATTTACTCATCAGACAGTTTTATATTTGTCTCTGACAGATATTTTCAGGTGTCAGAGTTTGACATAAGAATTATAAAACTATGAACCTAACCTAAAACAGAATGATCCTTTTATAATTTTTTGTATTTTATTTATTTATTTATAATTTAGTTATTCTATTACATATCATATTTTAAGATAATCAGAATCATGATGGACAGCATCATATCAGGACCATCAGACTTTTATAAGTTTCATATAGTCTGTAGGATATTTATGTTAATAACATCTCCATACAAATATAACTTTAGAAAAAGGCCGGGCGCGGTGGCTCACGCCTGTAATCCTAGCACTCTGGGAGGCCGAGGCGGGCGGATTGTTTGAGCTCATGAGTTTGAGACCAGCCTGAGCAAGAGTGAGACCCCGCCTCTATTAAAAACAGAAACAAATTATATGGACAGCTAAAAATATCTACAGAAAAATTAGCCGGGCATGGTGGTGCATGCCTGTAGTCCCAGCTACTCGGGAGGCTGAGGCAGGAGGATCGCTTGAGCCCAGGAGTTTGAGGTTGCTGTGAGCTAGGCTGACGCCATGGCACTCACTCTAGCCCGGGCAACAGAGTGAGACTCTGACTCAAAAAAAAGATTTAACATATCCTTCAAAATTATGACTGATAACATTATATTTTTATGAACTTAATAAGTTTTTGGGACATTTATATCAATAACATACTCATGAATGTATGTAAAAGAAGATCTAGTATCACTTATCACTGTGCCTCCCACACAATTTACCAAATAAGTCTAATCATTTAATGCAAAAAGGCTTATTTTAGCATTTTAATCCTGGGGAAACCTGCCAAAGATGTCAAAATGTTTAAAACATTTGATCAAAACAGAATCACAGCTCATTATAAAATAATAGCTATTCATATAACCAGAATGATAATCAAAAGACTTCAAAAGCAATACAGAAAGTTATAAGTATGTAAAAACCTTAACCCCTTTAAAATCCAGTTTTTCTAAGAGATCGAAAACCTAATAAAGACAACACAGGAATTATCATCATGAAATGTAAAATCTTTATGGTTTTTTGATTTAGGCCAGTTACCAAAAAGGTAAAGGAAAACCTCCTGCAGTGGGATTGCTTCTCCTTATGGGAAGCCCACTTAGATAACCTGAAAGTCAAACCTGATGAAAAGGGTACTTGAATTAATCAGACACAGGAAGAGTGTGTCCAGGGTTATGGGTATAAGCTATATGATAAAGGTATGTAAATAAGAAAACTAGTACCTTGAGCAGGAAAATCTATGGCTCTTTGTAACAGCACGGGAAGTTTATTGGTTACATTAAATACTTCAGACTGTTCATTTTACTTAATCCTTAAAACGACCCTATGAGGTATTATTACATTTTATAGACAAGGAAACTAAGCCTTAAAGAGTAACTTGCCCAAGGTCACACAATAACTAATTGGAGTTTGAACTTGAACCCAAGTCTATCTAAAACTGAAGTGTTGGAGTCACCACTCCTAACTCACACTCTGCCCTGCCTCCCTGCTCTCCTACCCCCCCCCACCTTTTTTTTTTTGCCTTAACTATGGTAATAATTAATATTAATTATAGATGAGAAATGACTGTCATAGTGAATGGAAGCTTCTTAAGCACTTCATGCAAAATAAGGCTGTCATCAGGAAGCAACTTTACATGCAAAGGAACTATCCCTAGTGTCTTCAAGCTATATTTTCTCACTTTTGTAACAGAGCCGAGATTTTTCCCTGCTTTTCTTACTGCAGAGTCAATATAGCTGTAGCGCAATGAGCTGGAGGTCGTTCTCACCCACGCATCATAAATACCAGTTGTCATCAAAGAATATCTACTGTCTGCATTGGTGTAAATGAAATGAGCAGAAAGCATACAACTTCGTTTCAAATTTCCAGGATGATTTTATAAAATATGTGGTTGAAACACAATCTCTTAACTAATTCATTAACCCAGTGTTTTGGGAGGGAAAATTCTCTGTAGTTCAACACTGCTTCTTAAACTCAAGGAGCTCGAGACCCCTTATAAATGTAAGACCCTTTTCTGTTTCTTTCTTAAACAAATTTATTCCCTCTTCGCTTAAATTATTTGTAAGCAAAATGAGGATAGAACATCATTTCTTTTGCTTTTCAAAC